>NC_092358.1:300000-461544 GCF_030848805.1 Temnothorax longispinosus | reverse complement strand
CAGAATCAAGCCACTTTTTGAAATTGTCTCTAGAGATTTCTGGGGTTATACGCGAACTTAATTAATACGTATGGACTGAAGCTAGTGACGGTCCCCTCCTCTTTCCTTCGGGAAAAC
The DNA here is from genome assembly GCF_030848805.1 of Temnothorax longispinosus. NCBI lineage: Eukaryota > Metazoa > Arthropoda > Insecta > Hymenoptera > Formicidae > Temnothorax > Temnothorax longispinosus. The sequence goes on along the minus strand of NC_092358.1, from coordinate 461,427 downwards.
TGGCAATTCTGGGCATTGCTGGAGCATAAAACGGAAAATGGGGAATCACTGATGTCGCGTTTACTCCGCTGCGACACAACGACTCTTGCAAATGTTAGCGCGGAATGACACCGAGAGCACGTGCTGCTTTTCGCTGAGGGAGGCTGAGAGTGGCTGAGAGCTAGGTCCGTGCGAACGTATCCGGAGTCCCGGAGTGTTTGTGCCTGTAGCCGCGCGGGCAAAATGTAAAGAGGTTAGACCTAACCTTACACCCCCCCCCTCCCACGAGCAAACGCATCCTCGGCAAGACGGGCGACAGGAACAGGAAGCTCACCCGAGAAAGTTCACGGAGTCGCGAGACGCGGTCGTAGAGCGTGAAGAACCCGCGCTTGTCAATTTCTAATTTCTAACGACGAGTCGCACGATGAACGACGCCGAGAACGCGGAGAACGATACCTTCGGGTCGTACTGCGCGCTGCTGGTCGCCTTCAAGACCATGAAAGAACGTTGCCAGCAGTTGCAGACGCGACTGGCGGTGGTGGAGGAGGAGAACGTGTGCCTCAGGCTCGAATGCGGCAGGGACATGTCCACGGCTATTGTCAAGGTTGATAAGAGCGACAGGTCTGCGCTGCAAACCCTGCAGGTTCGTCAAGTCGAATTAGATATAACAAGTAGACTGAAGAGACCTCATCTTCCTAAACCTGTTGCAATACTTAAGGCACAATGCGGATTGTTAAGAGACATCGGTAATTCTTGAGAATTTAAAAGTCTGAAAGTGGCCTTTTCTTATTCAACCAACTTGCCACAAGATTTGTTTGTTTCTTCCGTCCGTTTAGCTGCACGATTGAGAATGATACAGTAGAATTGTAAACATTAGAAACATTAATATTGTTTTAAGGACAAGTACATACGAGTTTTGTGTACATACTTCTTTCAGTAATGTGAAATAAAATAAGATATATAAGATATATAAAAATAAAGGAATAAGAAACACATATTTCTGATCATTTGCGGTCTATGGTATTTTGCACGCATTTAACGGTACGAGTAAATATGTTTTTGGGTTGCAGGAAAAGGTAGAGGAACTCACAAAACAAAAGTCTCAGCTGTCGCATCACGTTTTCATGGTGGCCGCGGAAAATCGTCAGTTATGGAACAGATTAACGAGACTGACGAAAACTAATAAATCTTTAGGTAGTCAATTAACAAAAATTTCGGACACGCTTAAGCAGCATCCCACCACTCAGCCATCTGAAATTATTTCATACAACTTTCGCGATGTGTCTGATCCAGATAAACAGAGCGCTAACAAGACGTATTTACTAGCTACGGACGGTTGGTATCAAGTTGATACCTTAACGACGCTTCTTGTCAATTATTAACTAATTTTCGTTGCAGGTGAAAGAGAACAAAGCTTGGAAGAAATATCTCTTCGATTAATAAATAGTATTATGTTAGAGAAGTCTGATCTCGAACAGCAATGCGCAGAGGTAAGGAAGCAAAAATATCGTAACGATTTATCGCCTCTTAACTCAATATCCGTTGTTTTACGCAGATGGTGGAGTTGCACAATCGTTCCGAATTAAATTTACAAAATGTTGGTTTCACGTATCCAGAAGATTCTGACACAGATTCGCTGGAGCAATTAAAGCAACATGAAATTCGGTTGTCCCAAACTAAGGATACCTTACTTGGGCAGCAAACTAGGTTAAAAAGAGCCCTGCAGAATCTTAAAAAAATGAGAAAAGGTCAGTCTCTCAATCAAGTGTAATTATAATCGGACCATCTTTCTGGCATTGGTCGCAATACGGAGAAAGTTCTCTAGAAATTTGTCAATTTTGAAACAAATATATATTTTCAGGAGCGATATGTAATAATTGTCGAAAGAACGCGAATAAAAAGATGTGTCAAACGGGCACGCAATTTGATTCCGACGACAGTTTCAAAGAACACGGAGCTACTCAGACTAGTCTCATGAATCCTAGTATTTCCATGGAAAAATGCTCCAACCTAAATGATAATATGGACGCCGATATCAATACGTGCCCATTGTGCGGAACTGTTTACGGAAAATCCATACCGTTTGCGGAGTTCCACGAACATGTCTTAAATCATTTTACCAAGGAGGTGTCAAATTCTACAGAAGATTTCGAGCTTGTACATTGATTTCGTCATCAAAAAATCAGTGATAAGCCGTTAGACGTGAAATTTTCTTCAGATTCCAAGAAAATTCGTGGTGATTGGGAATATAGAATATTGAAATAGATAAAATACACCCGATATAAATTATAGACGAGACAATACTGTCTGTTACAAAAGATTTTATTTTTATATCAACAAACGAAAGCACAAAAAGTAGTTGAAATATTTTTTGTCGCATAAAAGACCTTAGTTATAAATATATTTATGTAATAAAACATTCTAGTACTTTTTAATTTCGATTATTTCGAATATCCTTTTGACTAATATATTCCGGCTTTTGGCTACGAAAAATTAAAACCTGATTTCAAGTGCACTTTATGCAAGATGAGTAGGTTTAACATCTTTTTTATCTGATGGTTCCTGCGTTGTTGGCTCCAGTAAGTTTTGATGAAACCACGAAGGCCTTTTCTTCGGCAACTCGACTACTCTTTGGTTCTGGAATTAAAGATAGATTAGATCTGTATTTATGTAAACAAAATTGATCTGTATATCGACAAAGCGTATATTTTGAATACCTTCCAAAAGTCATCCGTTTTAGCTTCCTTTTCTCCGTCGTACAATACAATTACATTCTGTTCTACCGGCCTTAGACCCAACTCTTTCTGAATGGCGTCTTGCATTTCTTTAGTCTCGAGCTTTACTTTTTCGTAACAATGTCCTGCATGATAAACAGATATAGGTAAACCATCATAAGTTCCTTTTATTCATTTTTATATTCAAGAATATAAATCTAAACTGCTTTTTATAGTTTTTGAATCTACAATTATCTTATACTGATGAAACTTACCGCATAAACGGTTGGCTTCGTAATGATGACCACAATTCGTACACGTTAATATATTGGTTCTCATAATAGGTGGCTTCCACATATATTTCATTACTCCGAATCTCCTCTTAAGTCTCGCTTCCAAACTACGTCGATGTTTTGGAACTGCCCATAAAATGCCATTCTCGAAAATTTCCTTTAGAGAGTGACCGCCGAAACTCGTCGATTTCGATTTGTTCGGGAAACCGTTGCAGTCGACCGCACATAGTTGTCCTACCACGGAAAGTTTAAAAGATCCTTCTTTAGATTTCAATAAATGTGTTGACGAAGTTTGCCCTTAAACTAGCATTACTAAAATCTTTTTATTTATCTGCGCACGAAACTGATTATTCTACAGCTCCTTCAATTGAGGTTAGGAAACATAAAAAGATATAAGTAATCACTTGGATTATTCGCATTAACTTTTAAAATTCAGTTGAAAATACGTGTATGCGTGTTGGTTTTCAATTACCTGGAGGAAAACCGCGACCAAAGATCGTTTGAATCGCCTGCTCAAATTTTTGAAGAGCCAAACTTAACCTATTCATCTTGCCACCTGCTACTGCATCGCATCGGCGAGACACTAGCGACACTACTGATCCCGGGTAAATTTTCGTGGGAGTCCTGAGGATAATAGAAGACTGTCGACATTATCGACTATCATAATAAATCTCTCGACCGTCGATATCTAAAATATCTGAATACGTGGTTCAAAATTACAGTATATATTAAGTAAATCCACGATTTATTATTATCTAATTATAGTAACAAATAGGCCTGTTCGTTTTAGCTAAACTTCTCGCACAGTTCATCTTTTCTTTTTTTCTCTTCAACATGAAAAGAAAAAGAACAAAAGATGAACTGTGCAAGAAGTACAGCTAAAACGAACAGGCCTAATGAAAGTTTCAAATAAAAATCAAATACTATCGAATTACAGGTGCACATACATATATATTGTTATAATAATTATAATAATATGAGGGTAACAATAAGTCGTAAAATTAATATTATACAAGCTGGCCGGCTAAATTTCAACAGTTACGTAAATTTAACACTGCCGGTCTTTATATTTTTTAGTATCGCCATCGGTGACAGTATATCTATTTCATTTCAAATGTAGAAAGTTTTCGAAGCGCGCAGCTACGACGAATGTCATTGGAAGACGTTTCCGCGCGCGCATGCGGCTTGGTAGGCACAAGAGAGACTCATCTAAAACGACGGAGCCGCTCTCGCTCTCGTTCGTGTCGTGGGGACTGTGGGGAGTACTGCGGAGAGACGGAGAGACGCGAGACGCGTGCCGTCGTTCGTTGGGGGAGAGGTGTGTTTTTTCGAAGTGTAGCTGCTGGTGGGATCGAGTGGATAGAATCGCGCGAGAGGTACGGGCCACTCGAGCAGTGGTGAGTCCCCTCACTATAGTCCGCGCGATGGCATGTATAGGATCGAGTAGGCTTTGTGCTCGTGTCGAGAGACTGTGCCAGTACGGACATTTCGCCCAGTTACGGAGGAGAGTTTCGACCACGGCATGTGTGAAATCGCGGCCGGCGACCACCCGGGCCACGGGCGGCGCGCTCCTCCAGCCCTGCCAGCAGGTACGTTATCGCCCCGGGGGGGAGGCGACGAACTTCGCGTCCCCGCGGCCCCGCCGTCCCGACGCCCGGCGACCCGTCGGCGACGACGCGCCCGAGAAAACGCGCTGTCCCATTCATGTTTCCGCGATTTTCGCGCTTCTCCCGCCGACCGTCTCGCCGCCGACCTAACCTACGTCCGGCGCGGCGTTGACGCCTGATCGACTGACCGCCGCCGCCTACATGACTCGAGCCCGACAGCTGATCGAGACAGCGAAGTCGGACGAGCCGTTTCGAGATTTTTCGGGGATGCTTGGCTCGAGTTCGACAGGCGCGTTCAAACGATCGCTCCGTGAGAAGTCGTCGCGGTGAAAAAATTACATAACATGTGGGTCAGGTGCTAGCTACCGACGGACACCTGGTTCCCCGTATCTTCGCGAGGGGAGGATGTCGCGAGGTGAAGCTCGCGAGACGAAGCGTCGCGGATCGTGTCGATCGCTCGCGCGTAAAGTCCACGCGCGACAATTCGGGGATATTTTAGAATTTTAGAGCGCGGCACGCTTTTGCTCCGGCCGTACGGCTGTCAGCTGGTCCCAGCAGACGCCGTATGGATCGTCTGCTAGCGACACGCGACGTGCCGTGGTGTCAAACGAGCGACGATTTTTCGGCGAACGCGCTCGGAGTCGAGGTCGGAACGAGGCGCTCGCACGACCGCGACAATTGGCGCGCGTTTTTTTCGCAACGTTTCCGCGAAAGATCGAGAATCTTAGACGAAAGACGACGGACGACGGTCCCATTCCCGCGCGCTTTTAGAGGCTGCGTTGACCAGGAAAGCGAGGCGCGTCGCACGCGTCGGCCGTGCGCATGCGCGCGTTAGAATTCGAACGCGCTAGAGCCCACCCAGGTAACAATTAATGTCTAAAAGACATCATAAAGACATCTTTAAGATTTCTGGCATCTTAAAGACATCTTTATGATGTCTTTTAGACATTAATGTTACCTGGGCAGTTTCAGACGATCTGCAGGTTTGTACTTCGTAGCTGCACCGCGTCGCACTTTCTGCACGTGAAATGAGACGGGCATATAATCGGGACCTTGGAGAGAAAAAAAGATGTGTGAGAGAAAGGGAGTCGTCCCGTTAAAAAGGACAAATTTTATAAATTACACGGTTGAAGTTGTTCTTACCCTAACAATAAGAAATTGTGACTCTGAAAATAATTTTATGACACGAATAGGCGTATAACTAATGTGGGAGATTCGATAAGATTTCTGGTTAACAAATGGTTTATTTAACCATAAATCTTATTAATTTAATGATATCTCTCTATTTCGTATATATTATTTTAACATTAATTTAATATATATTTAATATTTATTTAATATCTAATCAATCAAACACCTCATTAATTTAATGATAAGTTATTAATGTTAGTCAAATTCATTTAAATCTCAAATTTATGAGAGATCGAGAAAGATAATAGGTGCTTTCCATTTACATCAAAACTCAGATAATTCTCACTTGTGACGTCGTTCTATCCTTTTTGGGAATTAATGAATAATAAAGACAGAATGGCATCACAAGTGAGAATTATTTGAGTTTTGATGTAAATGGAAAGCAACTAATAAAATGGCCAAAAAGAACGCGACTAGAAATATTTAAAAAATACAGATAGAAACACGTCCTAGAAATTAATAAAGCAAATACATACCGCGGCTGCCGTCGATGTGAGGGTATCACCTTTTATTTTGACGTCCTTCGTCGAAGACATTTTTAAAGGCGGAAGCTTTCAACTCTTCCTTGGATTCTCTTCTGTAAACCGGAAGAGTTTACACAAGTCTTTTTTATTATACTTCTCATTATTATGCCTGTGTATATATGCTTTAAGAAATCGGCGTTAAATTAATAGAGAAATGAATGAATTCTACGAGAGATTTTAGGTATTTTGTACGTGTGCAAATTAACGATTCCAGATTTGGTAAAATAAAAGATAAACGTAATTCTTTTGGAAAACTTAATTCCTATTGCACACACATAGAACGATTTGCAAACGAAATTTTTACAGATCAATATTGAACTATAAATTTTTAAGTTGATGAAGATTTCCTCTTTGCTAATTTCAATGCGGCAAATAAATAATAAAAAATTCGGTTCTTTAATTGATTTTACATAGACTTTGCTTTAACGTAAAAATAAAATGTAATTTTCGAAAAGTAACGATTTAGAGTGAGTAATAATGTTATACTCGATTATTCTAAAGAATAATTTAATTCTAAAGTAAAATGTAAATTAAAAATAATGCAATCAGAATCGACAAGATTTTAAATGAGCAATAAATTAGAATAACGAAATTTATTTGACAGTCGAAGATATTTGACATGTAAATTAAATTTCGATGTAGTCAGAATCGACAAGATTTTAAATAAGCAATCAATTAAAATAACGTAACAAAAAAATTTATTTGCTTAAAAGAAATGTTGAGAAATAATAAATACTAAACTTCAAGATATTATAAAGTGATATAAATATTAATCTTATACTTGTTTATTTTAAAGATAAATCGAGTCTAACATTATTAGTCATATTTATATTTTTTAGAATCTGCAAATAAATTTTGTTTTTGCGTTATTTTAATTTATTGCTTATTTAAAATCTTGTCGATTCTGGCTATATCGAAATTTAATTTACACGTCAAATATCTTCGACTCTCTCGCTACATCTCTACAGGCGGTATATCCCATATGTGGGATGCAAAACTGAAGAGCCCTTTAAACTAAGTAAGAAAACCTGCCGTTAATCAGTTCGTCAGTTGCCAATCGCTTCGGTGTATTCTCGAGAAATCACAGTTGCGATTTTCGAGCCGTGGCGTACGTGCGAAATCGCGACTTTCTCGGATCGAAAGCGCAGCGGAGGAATCGGGTCTTCGAAATTTCGCCGTCGATGATCGCTCGCAAATCCCGGCGGAGCTGTCGTCGTCGATCCGGATCCGGGGGCGGCTGATCGCATTATGCAAGACTTAGGTAAACCGGAGTCGCTGCAAGTGCAACCGACTGGCGGCCGAGAGGTAACACGGACACGTCTCGTCGTGCTCCTTTTTTACGCGGAGGGGATCTATCGGGGTGTACGACGACGGTCAATATTATTGAATCGCGACGAAGACCGGTCGCGTCACGAATTTTCGAGCCGCACTAACGCGCGCGTAAGTAGGCTAACAGGCTGCGCGAGAGATACCTCTTGGAGCACACCGGCACGGCGCGGCGCATTCGCGCTCTTGACTTTCTCGGCTTGACCAGCTATAGTATGCGTCTCCACACCTGTTTTTACAGCGGGGTCCCCGTGACTTTTACTCCTCTTGTGGTAGCGACACTTTCCGATCGAGAGTGAAAATCCGCAGAAATCGAAACCTCATGCATATATATACGCGCCTTTGAGGATGCATTTGATAAGCGAACGCGCTCCATTTCTCTCTGATTTATCTTTCTTTCTTGTTAAACTAATTTCTTCATATTTAACAATATTTTGTTATGAAATGAGATATATTATATTATACATATGTTTTCTCATATATACATATATACATATATATAGAAATAATGGCTCAGCCATTAGAGTTACTTGCCATTCAGTCGCGTAAGAAATTTGCGATTGTTTGTAGTATTTTATATCTGATATATTTTCATTGATTGTCTCATAATTTTCCCGATTACAGCACCTTTCTCTCTCTCTCTCTCTCTCTCTCTCTCTCTCTCTCTCTCTCTCACTCTCTCTCTCTCTCTCACTCACTCAATATATTTCTTCTGTATTTTGTATCAACCCAAAAATACATATCTGTTATATCTATCCGTAAATGTAATTGTACTGCTAGAGAAGACGAAGATAATTAGACTATTTTAAGTAAATTATTTTGAAAATTTATGGAACGCTAAAGTATAGTAGTTTCAGAATTGTAAGCGTTTTTCTGTACACTTTATCTACAAGCAAATTAACGTTGTAATATTTTATTTACGCAATCTCTGCTAACATAAAATCAAGCAAAGACAAATGAATACATTAATCTCGCTTTGCATCGACTAAGCAAGTTCTGTACCTTTGAAGTTCGTATTACGTAATTTTACTGCAGCTAATGCATTCTTACAAGTAGGTCGATTTATTACCGCGTCGTTATTCAAATTGCTGTTGCTTAAACTTGAACCGGTTGATCCGTAAATGGTATTGAATAGCGCTGGCGATATATAGGCTGATTGGTTTTTCTATTACGTTCAGTCGCACTTAACCGTGGTATACGTAGAGGCGAAAGGTGCAGGAAGTAAATCAGAAGAGATATTTAAGATCACGATATCGGATCGTATCTTGAGAACTTTGATACTCTGCTGCACCAGCAACACCAGAGAATAATTTAATACGTCCTTCCTATAAGAAAAAAAATGCAGTAACTGCGCTCGTTTTCCCTTGCGAAACACGCAATTTTACGTTCACGGTTCTACGATAAGCATCAACTTGCTGATTCACATGTACATGAAATTTAATTTAATTCGTTTGTTCTATTTATGAACAAAGTGCGTCAAATTTCAAGTATCAAGGTGCTCCCGTTCATATTTTCAGACATTTGGAAAATCGTTTTCTCGATTTGTTACACAACGGTAAATAACGCCTAGGTAATCCATACGTGTTATATATTTTTTCATTTTAAACTTTATTCTTATTTTTTAAATAATCAGATGAACAAAGAATTAACGATTAGCTTCATTTATCTTATCTTTGTCTTGTCCTTGTTTATTGTGTGGATTGATATCTAGAAGTCTACGTTTATATGACATTTTATTTCTTGTTTCTTGTACTTGAGATTTACAATACAATATGGCTCATTGTACGATTAAGGGACTCTTTGTATTCACAGTATCAACTGCGATATTAAGCACTAAGACTAAAATAAATTTCGGACTTGAATCGCAAGTGCCGGAGACAGAAATAGAATGGCCGGTAAATCCCGTATATACAATTGCAGGAAAAAATTATACATTTCGTGCGCGTAATCGGTTTTGACGTTTGTACGCCAAAAATCTTTCTTGGACTGTGCGATAAATATGCAATGGTTCTGCGTGATGTTTTTAAGACGCAGCTTGCATTCACACATGTAGAATGCTGATAGGTATACTTCTTTACACGCATCAGAATTAATGTGAATGAGCAACCTTTGGGCAAATAAAGGCTAAATGTCACGAGCATTATCATGGAGAATATCGGCTGGTTTAGAAAATTTAAATGCTCAACAGCTTGTATCAACAGCTTTGAAAGACTTTGTAATTATAGAGATCTCTTATGAAATGTTTACGGAGGAGAAGACCGGGAAATTAAGACTAAGTGATGCTCTAATAACGCATAACAATGCAACCTGCTTGTAAATAAGCAGGTTGCATTGTCGGTGCATTATTATAGAGCATGGTGATTCGCGATAATTATTTCAGGACAAAGTTTTGCGATCGATAATCTCCCCGAGCGATTTTACCAAATTGCCCATTCGACATTCTGTAAGAAGAGGCACGGTTTTTCTATGCTAATTCGTTACAGGCTAATTCGTTCGCAGTAATTCGTTCGGTTAACAAGAATAATTGTATTGTCAACATATTCATGCATTCCTGCACGTGCGGGTATGCAGATACTGCAGATACATACGTGCACTTTATACCAGGACCGAATAACGGAAGTGCTTAGGTCGTGCATTGGTAACGCACTTTATTTTTGAAGAACCTGTGCTTGAATAATTAATCTTTATAAAAGTGAGTTTTAGAGAATAAGTCCCATCCGATGGCACAAAACTATTTTAGCTGCCACCGATGAGAAGTACTTAGTAAGAAAAAAAATGCGAAAGTTAAGTCGAAATTAATTACGTCGTAATTCGCCTTCTTATATAGTGAAATTATCTAATGCGGTCATAAAAGATGTTTATCTTAATTAAGACATTAAAATTTTGTCTCAGTTTTTTCATTTGTAAATTATGATTCACAGATATTTAGAATAAAACATGGTGCGTTAAAGGTCAACTGTTAACAAAGAGTTTGCAACGTCGATTTGAATTTTATTACTTCTGTTTTTTACTTAGCGAATTTCATTACTACTTCTTTTATTACTTCTTTTATCACGTCTCTTTCTCGATTGGTTTTTTTTATAATATTAGCAGCCGTCATTACAATCATATTTTGTACTTAAAACGGTTTTGAAATAAAAACGGACTATGGCCGGTATTCATAGTCGGTTCTTATATTTAAGACCATTATAAGTACAATCTTAAGATGTCATTAACCAATCACAGAGCCGTATTAGCATCTTAAGATATTACTTAAGACGGTCTTGAAATAAGATCTGATTATGAATACCGGCCTATGAATACCGGCCATTAATTTTTATTCGAGAGAAGAAAAAGTTGGTTATATAAAGCAATTCAAAATGACTTGAAATTCCTGAAGAAACTATTATAAAATCTATAATTACTCGCAATTGTAATTCGTTATATTTTGATGTAAATCCAATGATACAATGTTCAAGCAAAAATAATATATTAATTCTCTGATTTTTCAACTTATTTTTGTGGATATTTCGACTCATATAGGTCGAATATTTGTATATTAAAGCAATAAATTAACGTTGAATTCAATAAAATTAATAAACGTGAATAATATTAATATAATACTTCTTTGTTTGGTAGTGCATAAAACAAGCTATAAGACATAATCAATAGAACAATAAAAATCAACACCAGGTCATATCATGAAAAGTTAAAGTTACAAATAAACTGATCTGTATGCGCACATATCGCAAAGACCCAGCATTATAATCGCGTTGCTTTTATTAAAAATTACTCTAATCTCGATATTTTTATGTTAAAATCTCTCGATTTTAATTATCCTCTAGGACAAATTATTAAAATAATTTTTTATATCGCAGGACAATCGCATTTGTTCCGATTTGTCAGTCACGCTTTTTCAAATATAATTTTATGAAAATACGAAAAACTTGAAGTATTATCGCTATATGAAAACACATGCAAAAGTTAATAAAGACACAATATCAGTTTTGTGCAGCATAATTAACTGCAATTGTTAGCCAATTATTTGACTAAAAATGTTTAATATCTAACATATGATATTCATATAATATTTTTAATATTAGCAAAATTATACTAAATTAGAAACAAGTGGCGGGGGTGCATTAATGAAAGCACAAATAAGAATTCATTATTGTACAAAGGAAGTTTACGTGGCTACAGTCACTCTGCAATTGAATCGTGTATCCTTGGAAAACAATGTAGAGTTAATAACTAGATGTTATCGCGCGAAGAGGTGAGAGAAAGGATGTCGTCGCTTCAAGAACGCGTATAATTGCTTGTGGTATATTATTATGCTAACTCTGAGCTTTGAGGACGATCTTGAGATATTACAGAAGGAAGATCCGAATGCAATTATGTTTCAAGGACAGACTAACTGTACTTATTGCAGATAAATTGACGAATAAAAGAAGTTAGAGTAACGCGACGCGAATGTCCGAATACGGTAAATTGCACAATCGCATATATGAATCTTTAATCTATCCAACAACGATAATAATGATGTATTTAGCAAATTTTTATTTAACTATCCATGGTATCTAAAATGAGCAACAAAAAGACATCTAAATTATGTCCAAAGAAAGGTCTATGTGATGGCCATAGTGTAATCAATATCTTAATGGCGATCGGATGCCTCTCGATCTCTCGGTGAAATGTGGAAAATGGATGGGTTCTAGTCAAGTCTCTAAAATAACTTTGACAATAACTGTAAATATTTCATATACATATATGTATGTATATGAGATACGCAAAAGGTTAAACGACAATAAAGTTTAAAGTTAAAGGACAATAAGAAATAAATAACAATTTATAAATAACAGGTTAATGTTAAGTTAATAAATATAAAAAGATATATATTAATGAAAAAGAAAAAAGTTCTGCATTTTTCAATTAGCAGTCGTAACGATTGAATGTCTGGATATGTATGATGCACTCGACCCAGAAATGCCTGACTTCAGACGTGAAGGCGTAAAATTGACGCGAGTACACGTCTGATTCATGTGTGCCCTGAAGTGCGTCAGATGATGCGTCTCATGCATGATGAACACTGAAGGCGCGATACGGCACGTAGCTATCGACGTAAATTGCAAAGCTATAGGGATAAGACCAGCATTTAAATTGCTTAGATTGCATGATAAGATATATATATAATGATGACGATGATGAAATCATTTTATGAAGGCTCCTTAGCATAAATGAAAAGAATTTTTAACATTATTATGCAGAGAATCCCTAATATTGCACAATACGTTGGAAATGTATAAACGAGCACGGTGTATAAGAAAATCTTGGAGAAATTACATATAAATAATACAATGTTCAATAATTAAACAATATTATGTACATTCGATAAAGGAAACAATTTCTGGTAACCGTTATTAATATTTCCAGTTGTTTTAACATAGTAACAAATATTTTTTTCTCTCCTATCGTAAATTTATCTCGCCAACGAAGAATACAAAAGGAAAATTTTACGCGAAAATAAGTAGAAATTTTTTAAAATTGACATTGCTTTGTTTAACCAACGCTTATAATTGTTGACATTATAACGTTCCTCAACAGTGTAATTCCACTTCGGGAGAAATAATCTTTAACCTTTACGAAGAAGTGTACCTCGCCAGAGATAGTAATTTAACCTGCTAGTTCCGGATCTATAGTTTATCTATAGTTTACTTTCATACTGGCAATATCCGCTTTCTCGCTAAATTTCACGCATATTACCATATGTCAAATGATGATCGTCGCATACCTATTTGTCTACAAAAATAGGCAGCTATTGCAAAATCAAATTTACGAATATTCTCATACGGCAAAAATAAAGATAATTATGATAGAACAATAGAAATGATCTTTTTATAACTTTTAATCTTCTTAAAAATGTTGCGTTGTACTTGTAACTGATATTTTTAGAGATAATTCTCGAGATAAATATATTTACAATGTAATATTTATTAACGGTCTTCGAATTATTTGGGCAACAAGTGAGACAACAATTATTCTCGCGTTTTCTCACTGTCATTACGAGAGAAAAAAAAGTTTGAACATGTAAGTCAAAACGTCATATTTCACAACGGGAAGTGGTTCAATCACCTTGTGTCTTCCAAAAACGGAGAAATATATACTCTCCAAATACACGCAACAGGTATAGAGAACTTTCTCCGCTGTAGCGCAGGATAATATGTGTGTGTTTAGGCTGTATTCAAATATATCCTTCAGGATTTACGTTTCCTCGAGTATTAATGGATACATCGAAATCGACAGTACACGTTTTAAAATAATAGACTGAAGACGATTTGGAAATAACTTTTGTAACTTCGGGCTTAAAAACGAAATTCGAAATCCGCCGATAGCGTCGAAAAAATTATCCTAGGATTTGTCTGGCAAGAATTTAAAGTAGGTTGACGAAATCACAGACCCGCGGAAGCGTATCTCCGCTAGAAAGAAAAAAAAAAGGAAAAAGTAACCGGAATCGGTCCATCTTGCCCTTGACTCCCACGTGGCGTTTCCGCATTTTCTTTTTTAAATGTAAATCGCAAACGGACGTCGCGCAAGTCGCCTGCTAAACTGTCTCGAAGACATTAAAAGAGGCATCGCAACGCACATAACGATCATTGGCGCTGCCTCATTTTGCAGTCGAATCGTGCAGCGATTCCAAGGCTCGCGGCATCGCACAAAGTTGTATCCACAAAGATCCTTGAGGAGAAAAGTAGCATGACAGGTCGTCGACTCCGCTGTACTTTTTTTTTTGTTTATTACGTGCTATTGATTTCAACAAAGATGCGAAGCGTTCTCGTTAAGAACCTGCGACGGAGATTCTAATAATTTGTAGCGTTTTATTTAATAAAGTGTGTAATATTAAGATTGAAGGAATTCTCAAATATATTCAAAATTATTTCTGAGAGAAATTCTTTTAAATAAAATATTTGGCAGGTTTTATAAGGATTAAATATAATGTATGCACATTTTTTAGAAATGTCATTGATAATTTTTTATTAGACAGATGACATATTTTTTTAAAAAAATTCATAAATTGATGATAATTAAGTAGATGACATTGGTATTTCTAAAAAAACTTATTGCATGCATTATATTTTATTTTTTAACCTGCAAAATACTTCAATACATATACATATACATGTATATTTTTTAAACTATTTTTTAAACTTTTTGAAATACATGTATATTTTTAATGCTTTGTTTTATACATATATTGTAATGTCAACATTTCTTCTTCACCTTGATCACATCTTCCCAACACATTTCAAATATCGCTGTTTTCTTTTAAAAAGATTACTTTAAAAGAATGTATACATCGTAAATCTATAGAAGATTAATCTATAAAAGATTAATTCATAAAAGATTTAGTATCGCACGAATCGCTTTTTGAGATCTGAAGTGCAATTGCGGCGCCACAGAGATTAATAAAGATCACGGAGGACGTGACGAGTGCGCAAGATAAACGATATATATATCGACCCTTCCTTCGGCGATGAAACGGTCAGTTTCTCCGTGACAAGAACGGCACGCAGGTGCCCTCGATATCCGAATGCGAGCCGCGGTAAAAGTTGAGCGATTACGTACTACGTACTTGTTTTTTAACTGTTGGGCGACCAGTCGGATACCTTATTTGTCTCGCACATTGCAGGTCTCGATTCGAGTTCAAAAAAGCAACTCCGTTTTACGTGGAATTGCAACCGAAGTGCCTCGGCGCGAGAGAGAAAAACCTAGTTTCTTCTTGAAAATAAAGCGCGTTTGCAACGCGAGTATAATTCACTTCTCAACTTTGATACAGGACTGTTGGGCGACCAGTCGGATACCTTATTCGTCTCGCGCAGGTCTCGATTCGAGTTCAAAAAAGCAGCTCCGTTTTACATGGAATTCCAACCGAAGTGCCTCGGCGCGAGAGAGAAAAACCCAGTCTCTTCTTGAAGATAAACCGCGTTTTCAACGCGAGTATAATTCACTTCTCAACTTTGATACAGGAATATACAGCTTTCTCTGACAATTACAAATGATTTATCGTTAGAAATGCGGGTGACTGTCCGATTATTCGGAGTGTTTATATACCAATCGACTTTCCTATTCAATCGTGTACGTGTAGTGCCTTTAGCTTCATTTAAAATATTAGTTGTCAACTTTTGTAATTAACACTTTGGAATGGACTCGTAACTTCGTAATTGTGACTTCATTAGCGTAGATTAATGAGACCATTACGGCTCGGAGACGCGGTCAAGTACTGCCGAGACGGCATAATTATTGTTTGTATTCACGCATCGGCGAAAACTGACAACTCATTAAAATCGGTCAAATGTTGTTGCAATATATACTAATGAAATGTGCGATAATCTCTATACTGAAAAAAAATCTGGTTCGTTCATTTTTCACCAGAAAATACTGGTTGCATCTACCATCAGAATCTGGTTGAATTAATAGGAATTCTGGTTGCATAACTAGAATTCTGGTTGCATTAATTGGAATTTCTAGTTGCATTAATTGGAAGAATCTGGTTCGTTCATTTTCCACCAGATGTCCAGTTAATTCAACCAAATTTTTTTTTTCGGTGTAGTGTCATTTTAGTTAGATGTTTGTCTTTCGTCGAAGTTAAACGGCTTCGTCATATAATATATATCTCTTACCTTTTTTATCACAAAATCAGCGCGCTATGAAAACTATATTTATCTCTCCGATATCATATCTGATGTGAAACAATAAGTGACTAAGGTTTCGTTCGTTTTAGCTGAACTTCTTGCACGGTTTATCTTATCTCCTTTTCTCTGCAACATGAAAAGAAAAAAAAGAAAGATGAACCGTGCAAGAAGTTCAGCTAAAACGAACAGGCCTTCTATTTATAAATCTGGTAATACCTAAGGTGTACGATTCGTAAATTTTGCGCATTATATAATTCTTATTTTTATATCAGAAGCTGTTTCTTGTAGAACAGCTGTTTTTCTGATGACAAATAACTCTCGTGGCTTTGCTTAAATCATGCTGTTGCAAAATCGCCGCTTTCTTAAATTAATAATCCGGAGCAATTAGCAATGCGAACAGCTGTTCAAACGAGTGAAAGGTAACTAATTCAATTAAGCCTCGTAATGACGGGCAGACGCGTAGCGTTAAATAATTCAGATCACAAAACATGTGATTTGGCTTTTAAAGGTTACATAAAGTACCCCGTAATCCGTTGCGCGATACCAATCTGCGATCTTAACATAAATTGCGCTATTATTTCGAGCACGAACGTAGAAATAGCGAAAAATCTGGAACCAGCTTACTAAGATGCATATCTTTAAAAAATGAATCATTTTTCTAAAAATTTAGACAGAAATAACACACTGGACAATTAAAATCTATATATGAATTGACGAATGTTATTGTGTGCCTTAATAATAATAATTTTAAATAAAATGTTATAGAAAAATTAAATATTAACAATACTGTGTCATTAATAATATTAACGCAAAATGCTAATAACAATAACAAACAAAATTATAATTGTGCACTTATGCAACAGTAAAATATATTAAATAACGCTGCATCTTGTGTCGTACAATTCACACGTTGTCTATATTAATATCTATGCTAAAATCTAAGGATAAGAAATATATAAAGTTATAATTTTTAATAATTCTTTGTATTACAAATAACAAGTAATATATATATAAAGTGATACAGTGCGGCGCACAGAGGAGACTATCTCCAACGAAGATTAGTGAAATCTTTCGCTTCGTGCGAGCGCTTTGAGATCGCGGGAGTGATAGGAACTCGGACATTATACTGCAGAGAAATGTTAATAAAATCTCTCAGCCACGCGTAGCTAATTTCACACGAGAAGGAACCAAGGAGGAGAAAGACCCTCCTCGAAACTCTCATCGGATTCCTCTCAAACGCTCGCCATTTATTTCACTCCCCTCTTTGATCTACAAGAAACTTTCTTCGGACCCGTTTGGTAACTTCCCACCGGCATATGCATTCTCATATCAAGCCCGATCACAGTGCAGTAAATCTGATCTTTAATTATGCCAATAATCGTAGACCTTTTCTCCAATCAACGCGAAGTTGCGTAGAAAGGTCCCGCGTTAATGATATACATATATACATTGCTAAAATTTCTTCACGAGACGCTACGGTACCAGACACACGACGTCTTTAACGCTCATAATTTTGACGCTAATGAATCTAAAATGACTTCACATTCGATTATCGAAAACACGTTCGCGTGGCATCAAGAGTGATGAAGCGATCGATGCCGCCGTTTAAATTTATTGAATCCCATAAATTACATTACAAACTCGACTACCTGTCACTTTTATGTACCGCGTAAATAAAAAGATCAAATAAAATTACACATACATACGCAAGAACATTTTTCTGGAGAAAAGTTTGAAAGTGCAAGTGATTTGGAGTTATTTGTCTTGCATGTGATAAAATTTCTTATTAAAATATATAAAAATAGTATTCTATAAATATCTCTTCTTTAATTCGCCTGTTACGTAAATCAGAAAATTCAATAAAAATCGAAACGCTTTTTTATCTCGGTATCCGCTCGTGCGGCGATTACCTGCAGTGTCTCGCGATAACAAATAATCTTGGGACAATATAACAACGTTTACGATGGGATTACCGTTTCCAAATCTTTTCTGACGAAGAATATACGCGGCGATTGATACGCTAATGCGTCCAATACGCTCCTCCGTCTTTTAGTACCGTTCCATTCATTCGGCGGCTACGTGACTTAGGCGGCCGAGCCTGTTGCGAGAGGGAAAAGTGGATGACGATTGTTCGCCACGGCAAAACGTCCGTGGAAAGTTCTCGAGGAATGCGTGCTGACCTTGATTATTCAAAGCATCCGCTTGGACTACGCCGTCATATGGTCGTTGGTCCCATATTGTTTCTGGTTTCGGTTAATTATATAAATTTTCAAGGTAATCTGGTACTTGCGACATATAACATACAAAGGGCCATGTAAATGTATCCTTGCCTAGTTAAGAATTACCAGTTATATCGCGGACGCAATAAACGTTTAAATGTAAGTAGCAATTATTCTTGAATGCATTTGAATACACAAGATATGTCTGAAGATAAATCGAGACTTATCGTTTATAAAGCATACCTATTTTTTAGTGCAAGAAGTTTATCTCGGCACGACGGGATCTTTTTTTTCTTTCTAAATCTAATCTAATGTTCTTTCTCAAAATTGTAACACGACGATGAAGACGTAAAACTCAGGAATTGAGGATAACGAGAATCTTTGACGCGTGCATAAATGCGTGTGACAGGCATTATGTTATGCGATGCCTGTGATGGCGTGTGAGAAGTCGTTGGATACTGCGCTGAAATATGCTCACGCTCCCGAAGTATCATCAACGTAACACGCAATCAATGGTCAATAGCATACCGACGATTTGCATAATTGATGCGTATAGACGTAACGTGTTTCGGGGCACGCACGAGAACCTCGTGGACGTAACAGTACCGCAATTCGGATGAAGTGTACATAACTCCTTCAAGGCGATAACCTTTTTTTGACCCATGAAATTTCCCAAACAGTCTGTGTGCCACGAGCAAACGGTGTTTTGTGTGTTGGTTTCCTGGTATTTCGGAGACCGATGTACGTATCGACGCTAACATTCCTCGATCGACGTAATGACGCATCTCAGAACAAATAGAAACTCCGATATACATTAGCGAAAACGTACGGGAATATTGTGCGCACCAATTGCGTGCCAGCAACTTTTACCATGCGCCCATGTATGGTGCATTTGGCGTTCGCTCTTTCTCCTCTGGTTGTTCGTAACCGTTTATGGTTAGCCATGCCGCGTGCTTAGGCGTTACCGAGAAAACGCCGCGGATAATTAAATCAAGACTTCTCTCAGTCATGAAAAGTTTCACCGAAATAATTACCTCAAGCTTCAACGGCATTCTTCGAGGCGATATAGAGGAAAAATAAATTGTGGATTTTTCGTTTAAATTAAATTGACGTCGCGCAATTACGCGCGTGATTGCGCGATACGATACGGTGCATAGTACATACCTAACGCGAAAATGCGACAGGAATATAGGGGCGGGGGAAGGGGATCAGTTATTTTCCGCTCTAGGACCAAAGGGATTCTGAGGGATCCTTTTGGTCCTAGAGCGTGGAGAATCGTGAGAGTGACCTTGATTCCTCCGATCGGATACGTGCGTTAGAGCACACCGTCGGCGTCGGTCGCCGCGTTCATCGGCGAACGGACATCAGCATCGATGAACACGGTGAGCGATTCCAGAATGTGGGTCGACCAACGTTCACGGAGAAAGTGTATTCTCCCACTCTACGTCTCTTGACATTCGATATCATTCTTCGAGAACGCGGCGTATCCACGGCGTAGCCTCTTCGTTCTTCCTTCCGAAAGTACACTGGGCGAGCAACGATTTCATTCATGCTGATTCTTCACCTGTCCCGCCCGGAAATTCCTTTCCTTTTGAGAAAGAATGCCTTCGTTTATTGAAACTAATAGATAACCTATGGGAAAATAATATATTTTTATCTTATCGGATATTTCGAAGATAAGTTGTAATAGCGCGTGTTCAGTAGAGTTTGATTTTTTAATAATAGGAGAAAATAAGACCGTTATGATATACAATCAAAGTAAGTTTGACAATTCAGAGTCGGCGCACAGTTTACTAAAATTGTAAAAAAATATGTTTAATATACACAGAAATATTATTAGGCTACTAAGATCCAAGCTCGGACCGTAAATGGATTTTATTTTAATTTAATTTTCTAATCCTTTTTTACTATTAAAAAAGAAGAATTAGTACATATTTCTATAATAATGCGAGCAATGAGCACCTTGTTTATATATTTTTAAATTATATTGTAATTATATTATTATATAAATATACAACTGTATATTTAATATTTATTCAATGATAATATATATTTATGTCCTGTAAATTTTATTTTACAGTTGTCTAAAACAGATAATCACATTTATTTATCAAAGTGTTATTGATTGCTAGGTCGCCTATTAGAGATTGTGTCATATATTAGATAGGACAGGTTTGGAATTTTCAAAACGTTTTTCTAAAATGCCAAATTAATTGCTGCGAACGTTATCGAAACGATTTTCCAAAGAAAGTAGCAAGAGACTTGGATGCCGATCGTGAGGTGAAAGCTATTTTCCTGACGAGCAAATAAAGTACGGCTGTTGAAATTTCAAAGACTTCAAAGATTTGGCAACATGCACTTCGCGTGTCAAGCAGTTGTTTCTGGAGGCGAGCAAATCTTTCGCGTAATGCGTCACGCACATCAAGAATCGCAACAATACATCAGTTTCCATACCGTTCGCCATTATTGCTTCGTTAATGATTATGGCTTCGTTTTGCAATCGACTCGGCTCGGCTCGGCTCAGCTTGACGTGCGGTCCTTTTAATTGCATAACCCGCTCCCGTCCGAGTAACATATGCAAATATCGATGCACGGGCAAAATATCATGTTCCAATTATAAAGAACAGGTGAAAGAAGGTGAAAGCGTCCTTCGCTCCCGGTTAAAATTTCGTGTCGTCGGTTAATTCTTATGTCACGGGTAGTTTGTCGTCATGCATCTTGAACTCCGGCCTTGCACTTTTGAGAGAGAGAGAGAGAGAGAGAGAGAGAGAGAGAGAGAGAGAGTCGCGTTCTATGCTTGCTGAAGGATTAATGTGGATACAGAATGTGTCAGAGTATACTGACAAAGAAGTCAACGTATAAGATTATTTCTTATTAAATCTTTCATTTACTGCACTATATAAACAGGAAATTAAGGGGCTGCGCACAATGAAAGGAATATAGGGAACAGGGAACAGAGAATACGGAACACTTTAATATTAACATATTCATTGTGCATATGGCGTACAGAAATAAAATAAAATTTCATTACTGATGTTCCTTAGCGCTATTCCTCTGTTTGTCTATTCTGTGTTAATAAATTACATATATTAATGAATTTCATACATTAATATTGAACTGTTCCCCTTATTCCTTTTATTGTGCGCAGCCCCTAACTCTTAGACTTTTTCTATTTTACTTCTATTCTGCTTTACTTTTACTGATTGTCAATTTTGACCTGATAAAAACCGAAATGATACGTTATTATTGTATTTTTTTTTTCTAATTGTAAGTTTTATTTACAAGATTGAACTTATTTAGTCACAACGCAAGATAACATTTTATTTTACACAATAAAAACTCGGATTGCGATTTTGAAACGACTGCGTAGTATCTCTGCGCTCGTTTTTACCTTCTCAACCGCGTTTTCTATTACTGCGGCTATAAAGTTTCAACTGACATTGCAGCAATTTCTTGACGATTCTTTCTCTTTCTTGAAGAGAAGGTCTATGCTACCGAGCCAACCAACAATTTTGAGTATATCTAATTGTAAGACATACACTGTGCTTGCGCATTCTTGCCTTCGTTATATTCACGTTCACGTTGCACAAATTACACTTACGTGTGTGATAAAATTCACAGGTTTGCATTATACGTTTTACGTGTGTTTACACCGCTGAAATATCGGTTAACCAGTTAACTGGACCCGAAATCAACGTTTTATACCAAAACTGATGAGAGCGAATAATTTCGTATTTATCATCGACCCAAAAATATCAAGTTTAATGCAAATCCGTTGAAAATTAGCAAAGCTATTCATGGCAATGCAGTGCTCATATATGAGTCATTACCGGTGAACTGGTTAAAGAAATCTCAAATAATTACACAAAAAATTACGTGACTTAAGATTGAGAAATTAAGACTTAATTAGAAGATAATTACTCATTACAATGCTCTTAGAAAGTTTTCTTGCGAAATAATATTTGGAATTTTCGAACACGTCGAAGAGATTTCATTATCTTTATTTTGAAATGAAAGTATTCCGTTTCATATCTTTTACGAAATGAGATGTAAACCATCACAGTTAGCACGAAATGTGCGTCACGAGTATATCTGAGAAAATACTAATCTCTCTTCCTCTTAATGTTGAATTTCCGACAACCAAGGCCACAGGGCACAACAAGTGTACTTATATCTTATCTTTGTTGCTCTCAAATGATCTTTCCTCATTTCCTTCTCCCCCTCGCTCTTTCCACTTCGTAATCTCTGAAAAAGTATTCTTCCTACTTGCGAGGGATTATTACCAGCACTTTTGTTTCGTCGAGCAACTGGCGGCCTTTTCAATTACGATTCTTTGTGCAACGGTTCATCATACGCTCGTTTACGTCGCGCCTCCATATATATCGTAGGCTTCGAGAGGGGTCGAAGGCCGTCGCGACTGTTTCTCTCCCTCCATGCTGATGGATTCCCGGCCAAGTTTATACTTAACGTCGCATTGCCACAGTCCACCTCACGGCAAGTGTCCGGGCAGCGTTCAATCATGTAATCGCGCTTTCTCCTCTTACAGAAATGCCGAACCCGAACTATTCGATTTATAGACGATTCATCGAGCTCCACCCAATTCTCGATCCGGGAATTCCACCGGGCCATCACTCGCCGCGCCGGCGAGAGATCGCGTTTGACGAACGCGATGATTCACCCTTCGCGTTTCTATACTTACATCGCCTATCTTATCGCCTATACTGTCGCTTGTTCGGGCAACGAATCGAGTGTCCAAACGAAATCGGACAGCCGTAATAGGAAGACGCACGTCGATAGCGACCTCCCGCAAGGGATCTGCCATTTGACGTTACCTTTTTCTTCATTATACGCAAGTTAGCTCCTTTCAGCCGTTAATCGTAGGTGCGACTCGGCGCGTTGCGACAGAGGCACGCTCGAAGGAGGCACGCGATTTCGCAATATCGATTTCTTACTTCTTTAGATCATCGATGTAACGCGTGAGGGTATCTTCTCCTACATCTCGGTAACCGCAACAAAATGTCTTCATCTCTTGAATTATTTATGAATTAATTACGCAGACGCTACTTGTGCATGGGATACCGATATGACATCCCAATTGAACGGATATGATAAAAATATTTCTGATTATCAGCAAATGATTCTTTTTAAGCGAAGATATCGAAGGAATTATACATCGCGCTTTTTTTCACAATTTTTAGATCTATATATATTTTTGCAGTTAAGCTATGTCTTTTAAGATTCTATTAAAATCTGCTTAAAATTGACTTTAAAGGATAGTCGCTGATTTTTTTCAAATTTAATAGTTATTTAATTGTTATTCTGTAACGTGTTAAAAGCTTTTTTGTTAATTATACGGAAGTTATAAACCTTTTGACACTTATATTTAATTTCAACAAGATTCACTTAATAAGTCTGAGTCTAACAATAAGTCTGATGATGAAAGAATATGTAAAAGAAGACATTCGACATTTCTTTATGGGCCGCTAATGATGGACGCAGACAGGTCTTCGTTCACACTTGTGATTTACCGGAGAAAGCACACCAGCAGGATTTAAGAAAAGTCCCGGTATGCCGATTACGGCCTAGTGTGGCTCTTCACTTTGGAGTTATGCTAACTGTTACGTGATATCACGTGACAGACAGCTTTCATAATCGTTCGATAGCGATCCAGCCCATCGGCAGGCCCGGGCATGCATCTTCATCACGCATGTTAAACAAAGTCGACGCGCATTCTACGTGCATGGCGAATCAAACGTGTGCGGAAGGCATATTATCGGTCGCGCGATAATTGAGACGCTCTTTTGCGAATCACGCGTTCATGAATGAAAAATCCTCGCCCATTGATGACGACATCGCGGACCGACGCACGCGGCGACGCCTACGGAGACAATGGACCGCTTTCACATCCAGCATCTTCATGCCGTTACCCCAATTTCCCCGGCTGCCGTTGCCCAGCGTTTGTTCGGCCGTGTTCGCGCGCGTGAAAGTTACGTTCCGAAAATATACGTCGAAAATTTTATGTCGTACGAATGACCACTGTTTGCTTCGAGCATTGTTTTCGCGATAAAACGTCGCGCTTGTTATTCGGCAGCGATTATTATCGGCGTAACTGCGCAAATGGAAAATGCGCCAAATGGACCGTTAATAATAATGGGCATTAGGCTAAGTTGTAGGCTGGTGCGGAACGTTTCACGCTGGTTGCCCGCGCTCGTTTTTCTATTTTTTTTTCCTGCGATTTCGTGATTTCCTCCGGCGTTAGCCTTGACGTCGGATACACGCTCGCGGGAGACCGGTAAAAGTCAGATGCAGTGAACTTGCCTGTTGCCGCTACGGCTAGTTATCCAGGAATGTAATGAGCGGGGGGGGGATATATACGTGCACGAGTGCTTGGTAATCAGACATGCATGGACACGCATTAAACACGATTGCTCAACGTTGCATATCCTCCTGACGAAAAAAAGTGGCGGCCCATATCGTTTTAAAAATAAAACATCGATATGACATCCTGGACCATGGGATTGTCTCGAAATATCGACGACTTCATTATACAACGACTTCATTATACAGCAGCGGTGCATTTACGCTTATAGAAATTCACATCAAGTTGTCTGTAGCATTTTAATGGGGTTACGTAAGATTGCGAGGAGATTTTTTGCGTGTCTGTGCGTATTTTATACATATGGCAATGTTATTGGGTCACATCACATGGGAAGAGTGCAAGTTTAGGGCCTGTTCAACTTAATGCTGTCTAAGAACAATCACTCCGACGCCGACGTGAGCGAAAGGATTCGAGTCAGGGTTACGTTCAGCATTTTTTTTTCTCGTTTGCAGTCGCAAACTAGCAACTGCACTTATATAGCTTATGTAAAAGCTTATTAACAAGATAATTATAGACGACATTCTAGCGCGAGCACAAGTAAGCCGTAAGAAAAGTTGCTTTCCAGGGTCAAACAAGTTATCACGGTTGTGCACGCAAATCGGGTTAACGACACGCATTGTTTTAGCAGGATTGAAAGGTTGCAATAAAAAAATGGTGATTCGTGTCAACGAGCGTTAAGTATTGCGATACGCCGCGCTCGCTCAAGAAATCGGTGCAACATAATTAAGCTAATTTTCAGGCTCTCGTAGGCCGGATTCACAAGGTTGCCGGTCGCCGGCAGTCATGTATTACGTCATACATACTTCGGTGCAGGTTGCGAGTGTTGTTATTGGCGCGGCTATACGATAAATTAAACGTTGCACGGCGTTAGATTTGTCTGCATTAGAAAACAAAAGTGTTCCAACCGCTTATGGTACCTATAACATATACGCGATTATGGCCTATGACATATATGATTATATTATTTAGTTTCATCATCGTCTCCTTTAAATTTTCTCTTAATCTGCAATTCAAATTTCATACTAGTTCCGGTGTGCCAAACATTTACATCGGTCGTATATTTATAGTAGATTATATAACAGACTCACAATGTAACAGATTAAAATTTAATTAATTTTTTTTTAGAAAGGAATTATTTTTTTATAACATGTTTATAATTTTTTATTCCGCGTTATTGATGCCGTTCTTGCTATTCATTCGTTATACGTGCGCATAAATGCGATCGCGTAACATATTACCAAAGAAACATGTTTACCACAGAAAAGAACTTTTGAGAAGGCTTTTGTGTAATAAAGTGTGAAAAGAAGGCTTTTGTGTAATAAACTATTAAATTTAGACTACCTCGATTACATAAAAGATTCCATTTTGGTGGAATGGAATTCGGCTATATATAGTCGCGTCGACGATACCGAATGCCAAGAAATCGTGGAGCATTGATCGTGAGATTCGATGACGAAAGGGGACATCGTTGTGTACAGAGCGAAAGAATGCAGCCGTTCCTTCGTCTCCGAGCAAACGGCTGGGAAACACGAGGTGTTGGTAAGCACCTGCGTACCACTGCTATTATATACGAAGACAGCATTAGACAGCTATTTAAGGAAAATAGGTTCGGTCAATAACTCCTTATGCAAATAATCGCGCTTGTATAGGCATAAACATTTAAAATAAAGATACGCATTTAATGGAATATATAATGGATGTGTACAGAGCGAAAGAATGCAGCCGTTCCTTCGCCTTCGCCTCCGAGCAAACCGCTGATAAGCTGTCCGATAAAGCTATAAAACTCTTGAGTTATCGTTATACATTCCTGTTGTAATTCATCAAAATTTTTTTAATACACACGAGATTTTTTTCACACATTATTCACATTCGTGAAATCTAGCAATCCTTGAGCTCAAGCGCGGCTAGATTCCACGAATGTGAATAATGTGTAAAAAAAAAGATCTCGTATATGTATTTAAAAAATGTTGAGAAATTATTACAAGAATATAATGATAACTCAGAGTTCTATAGCTTTATCGAACATCCATATATTCCATTAAATGTATGTGTATCTTTATTTTAAACGTTTATCCCCAAACATTCAAAGCTTACTATCAACATTAAGTGCTAATTAACGTTTTCCCCCAGGTTTCTTTTCTTTACGATTGATTAGCGACATTTTCTTCGAGAGACGTATTTGTAGTCTATAAATATGAAACTCGTCGGCTTGAAATATGAATGGATAGCATTCATTATTAGCTCTCACGAAACGCATAATCAGAGAATCTTAATTAGCGCGTTCTTTTCCGAGCGGCAAGAACTATGACGCGACGGACGTGTTGCAAGAGTAGTAGTTGCTCGAATAGGGTCAGACTCGCGATAGTAGTAAATCATACGTTGCGTCGGACATGTATCCGAGAGAGAAATATCTCCGCTCACATTAACGCGGTATATAATATTGCGCGTTAAATAATTACTCATAACGTGTTTACTGCTGTCACACCTATAATACCGTTTTATCTTGTCAATCGATTTGTTTAACCCGACATTTTTTACGGCGATTTAACACAAATCTTGGACTAATGGAAAAAAAGAGTTAATAACAGGCTGTAAATCACAACTGTAAATCACAGCTGTAAATACTGGCAACAGCAAATCAATACTTTTTATTTCTTTTCTTGCCGCGTTGCTGTTCTTGTTGGTTTTTATTAGATAAATATCTTAAATGTGTAATATTGATAATATTGATACATACATAAGAACATTGAGAGACGAATACTCTTTCCCCCTTTTTTAAAATTTAATTAAATAATAGTTAAATAAGTCATGTATAATATATATAAATATATATATTATAATTAAAAAGATCTACAATATATATACGAGGCGCTAAAAATATTCGATGGTGGTCACGTTTGAAACTCGAACAGAGTAAATATTTGTTCTGATGATATTACGCAGTTAATCCTGATGGCATAATATAAGTTTATGGTCAATACTTGACGTAATACTTACGGAACTTTCTTTTTTTTCCATTTGCAGAACAAAACGAATACGCGGGACAGCAGGATAGGTCTCGCGAGAGCAACGAGCACTATGCAAACGCAGATGCCTGGATCTTTGCCCGATTACCAAATCGATCCTTATAGACTCGTAGAGGATGATATTAAGGATCTGTTCGACGAGATACAACTGGTAATGCTTTTTACTTTAATTTCATTAAAACTTCATAAGATTTACGCGCCTTCAGCTTATATTCTTTCTTTTTCTCCTTGAAGAAGTTAAATCTGTAATAAATAAAATATCAATGTCTCAGCCGCATTATCCGCAGTATACTTATTATTTATCGATGTATTATAAAAAATGAAGTTGATTCGAGCGCTTTAGAGATTCGAACAATCCGTAAAGGATCAGAATTTTCTTTTATTAAATTCTCACGAGAACCAACAACTGTAATAATTACGTAAAAACTAAAAAATTGCAATGAACGATCTGCTGTTAGTCGCGAAGAGCAATACACGAATTAGTTACATAAAAGAAGCCGAAGGCTATTAATCCTCATTCCTACGAGTAGGCGATTGTCATTCACATGGATAGCCTCGTGAAACTTTCGGGAAGTAACGGAACACCGCCTAGCAGCTATTTATGTAATTGACTTCATCGATATTACGTACCCTGGACTATTGTGAAATTGTGCCGGCCAACCTAAGACAAGCCCAGTGGTGCGGTAAAAAAAATGCATGCATAGAAAAAGGAATGTTAATTAGACAAAACTGCGTAATCGAGTCGCTTTGATTTCGCATGATAGCTCCGTTAGCTTCCATCAATCCAGAGTAAAGACATTTTTTCTAATTTCGCGATAATCGATTTCTCCCAGAATTACATTCAAGATAGTATTCTTGTATTTTTTTAAATTGATTTTTAATTAAATATATATCTATATTTCATTTTTAATTATATATATATATATATATATATATATATATATATATAATTTATTTACATAAATTCAGAAGGACCCAAAACCCATGGTCGAAATGTCTTGACGATGATGGCCAATCGAGTCCATTAAAAAGTCCTTAATTGTTATTTATCTTTCTAAGTTTTCTCAAGTCTACAAAATATCACTTCTTACAATAATTTATCTGACTGTCAATTTTTAGAAGTAACATTTCTTAAAAAATAAATATTTTTTTAAATTTGAAGAAATATTGATTTCGTGGATACTTTGTATTTTGTAGATACTTATCTTTTGATGAGCTTTTTTTCTTTTGTACTATGCTAATACTTATCGTTCTGATTCGGTCATGAAATTTTGTTTAAAGTTTTAATTCTGTTACAGTTAATTCTTTAAATAAATTATAATTCCAAAATTTATACGCGCGTTGTATACATATATATGTATATCTTGCTAGTCCTAATCAGTGGGTGACGCTTGGATTGCCGCAACTCGGACATTTCATTTTCATTTCTTCAGTGACATAGAACAATTGTCAAGAAGCGCGTTTATAAATATTGATGAGGAGCCGTGCAATTTTCACGCGGCGGCGCCTCTGGTTAAGGCGCCCCGGCCCGCAAGCGAAAGCAGCTCGACTTCACGGTCTGCATATGGTCGAGAGGAGAGAACTTTTACTCACGATCGCCGTTCGCGTACGGCAAACGGCGTGAAATTTGCCCAATCTATATATGAAGACGCTTCTGTCGTACGTTTATCGTATTAAAACATGCGCGGAATCTCGCCATCTTAAACTGTCGCGAAATTTCATCAGCGAATTCTTAATTACCAAAATTGTCGGTATCTCAAGATAGAAATGATTTGACAAATTGTCGGCATTAGCGGACGTTGGCGAAACAAAAGAAATTGCCTTCAACGAACCGTCGTATAACTTCAACGTTGGCTCGTCACTTGATTTGAGGAAAGTTAGAGAAATCGGCTATTATCGCGGGCACAGTAACGATACTCGGGCGATATCGAACCTCCTCGGGTTCGCCTCAGGAATCGCGACTTCCGGTCGCGTGTGCGAAAAGCGACATTGATGCTATAGCTCACCCGAAAGACGTGACGGATGCGCGCATTCTTTTCGGCTTTGGCCAAATTCCAGGAGGAACTTTCGACCGGTGTCGCACCTGGAATTCAAAGCAGCTCGTCTCGATCGATTCGTTGTCCTCCTTCGTTTATTGCAACGGAGACAGTTGATGTCTGACGCATATTTAATCCGCGATGCGCGGGACGGGTTCCGATACTGTCGAAAGGTCACAAGAGCGGCAAGTTTCTCTTCTGATTACGCACTCAGCTCGAATAGTTTTGAGTTGTAACCGATCGAAAAAAAAAAGAAGAGGACTAGTGAACTACGCTTCGGGAGAACGCGAGAAACTGGCAAAAACTTATATCCTCGCCTTATTTTAAGGCTGGGGAGGATTAAGAATTAATCCGAACTTTACTTTAAAGAGCTTGACGTATTGTTACAACGGGAGTCAGTTCGTGCGCGTAACTTATAAAAAAAAAATAAATTGTGTAAGTTTCACGAAATTATTTCTGTACTCCTGCGGGTTATTAAACATAATTTTAAAACTCTACAAATGATGTAACACGAAATCTGCTCACGTTCTTGCTCCATACTTTAGCTTATCCTATAGATAGTATAGATACATCAATAATCACGCGGTCGTCGACTTTGAGTTTTTTTTTTTTACGCGGATCTTCGGATCTCGTTCTCTATATTTGGAAATATATGTTATTGCAGGAACTTATCAACAACACCTCGCAAGAAGAGCTGCAACCCATAAGCACATACTACTTCGATGGCCAGGGGAAAGCGGTGCGCCCCATGTTCACCATACTCATGGCACGAGCTATTAATTATCACAAGGGAAGAAAGTAAGTGGGGACGCGTTTCTACAAACATTTTTTGAAATTTATCGAAGGAATCTTGATAAACATTTATAAATTACACGTCCGAAGCTATAAATATCTGGCAAAGACGTAATTCTCTGCTTTTCTCGAGTTGGAAGAACATTAACATTTTTTTAGAGAGGAAAGACTAGAAGGGGTTTCGCGTAGAAGATGATGTATTTGCGTGATTAAAACCCGAGAAAACAAAGTACCACATATAAATATATAAACTGCGTCAACGTATTTATCATATATCATTTGCTTCTATTTTATCAAATAACGAAGAATCGATTTTTTATAACTGAGATTTTAACTCTAACTGAGCAACGTTAGAAAAAGTTCGTTAGAAAATTTGTGATTATGAGGGCCGCGGGTGAGAGAGTCTTTTTATTAACGCTACGCGTGGCACGGTGAACCTCCGCGCGTATGAAAACGTATGCTCACGACGTTTAGAAAGCATTAAAAGTGTCGACAAAGTGGTACGTTAGAGATATCTACGAAAGCGGCGGCCGTGCGTTTTGTACGAGTATATACTACATATGAATGCATATGAATGGGGCGGCATCGTGAATGAGAAGCGCGTTAACGCGCGTCGTAACGTACTAGACTTTAGGCGTGATTCTGTCATAGACAGGATTCTATTATGTATCGATTATTACTTGAGAGATACCTGAGAGATATCTCAGGGATACCCCCTCCTTCCCCCCTGAGTGAAAGCGAATCAAGTTAATGATTTGTCAAAGTCTATATTAAAGGCGCGGAAATTATCAGGCTGAAACAGATATTTTATCTTCTTAAACAGAATAATTTCCTAGGCTGAATTTATGCTGAAGTGATGTCTCGTTGAAAATTCTAGGCGCTACTTTAGAAGATTTTAAAATTTATCGGAAAATTAAAAAAATAAACGCACATATACTTTCATTCTTAATTCAATAACTTCGACCTGTATGAATTGGGTCTTATAAATTACAGACTTTTGATCGATTTAAGAAATATTCGAAAAAATTGTTTCAAAAACCTAGGATTTTAAAGACATTGCTTTGACAATTATTAAACGACAAACTTGGTTTGCAAGTTTTTATCGCTATGTAAAATGTATACGAAAAATTTATTATTAATAATTGAATGTAATATTTACGCATGTTGGCAACCACGATAGATAAATGATTTGTTTTACAACAAAGAGATTTTTTTCAGCGATCTCTCGCAGTCGCAACGACAAGTAGCGATGATCTCCGAGATGGTTCATAGCGCTTCTTTATTGCACGACGATGTGATCGACCAGTCAGACATCCGTCGTGGCAAACCTTCAGTCAATGCTGTCTGGAGTCAAAAGAAGGTAAGCTATAACCCATTTTCCGATTTCCAAAAATGATCGACGTGGCTCTCTACACGGCACATTTATCGATTTCTCGGAATTGGTATCTCTTCTCGTTTCGTTAATATAAAATATTGAAAATACAAAATCTAATAATATATATTTAAGTATATAAATATATGTAAAAAAAATATGAAAAATTATTTCGCATCAAAAAATCATCGAAAGTGACTATTACGCGATGGTTAGCGGTGCGACGGCGATGGAAACTCAAACTCTCTCTCTAAAATAGCGAGGGAAGAAAGAGGCTAATGCGATTCATGACCAAGCGCCGGCTTTTGCTTTCTAGATTGGGAACCGGAAGCGGATCTTGGCTCGCGCGTGTGTCCGTTGTAAATGTGGAAAATTCGGTGGTACCGGCGCGGCGGCGGCGCGATAGGAAAATTGATCAAGTGCTATCCGTAGGGTACTAAACGATGTAAAACTATTTCGAAAGCGGCTACTGTTCGCGAGTCAGGCTGGCACGCTGAAGTTACATGTATTAGAAATCGACAGTTGGAACGCGACGGTGGGCGCGCGACGCGTGCGACACGATCGAAAAACTCAACTCTCAAACGCACGATTAACATGCGGCGTGTATACTTTCGCAATCGCTCGAATTTCATTCGCGCTTTTCCATTACTGGCTGCGAGAGACATTTTCTAGCGCTTATTAATTAGCTTTCGATCAGCGTCGCGAATGATTGAGTTGCAATTACCATCGACATTAATTACACAAGTGCGTAGTATATGCCGCTGGTGAGTGAAATGAAAGCGCGATGGGACTGCGCTAGGTCAAGAACGTGCGAACCTATTGATCAGTGATCGTTACTTTTTCTTTCTCTCTCCTTTCCTTCTCATGAACATTTTGTTTATTTGTCTGGAGTGTTAGCGATTTCGGAATTAAAAAATTTTAAACTGCCGATGCTCTAAATTCTCGAAGACATCAATCATTCCATAGAATACGTAATCATATAACATATTTATAATGATATTAATGTATAACAATTTAAAAGATCAACGTGAAAGGAATAATCGACAAAACGCTCAGTTCCCGTTTGGTTTCGTTTTGATCGATTTTTAGTTAAAAAATTTGAACTTTAAATCTTAAAACAAGCATTCTCGGAATAAAGTTTACTCGTTGAACTTTAAGTTAAGCAATACAACATTAATACATTGTACATACAGCGTTAATTAAAAGAACATAAACATTCTATAAACAGTGTCGCACGGAAGCATCACCTCTCATTTTTCCGCTTATATCGATCTTGCGACATTGCAATTTTGCAATAAAATTTGTCGCTTTAATGTCACTAACTCGACACTGTTGTATGTTCGCATATTGTAGATATGTGTCGCGCGATAACGCGAATCGCAGTCGTAAGCTGCCGTTGTGAAACGCAATGACAAGCTTATAACTATCTGTGACTCTAAAGCCAAACTATATTTCTAAAGATTATCAGACACTCCTTGAATTTTATTCCTTAGATCGCAAATGCATAATCGATGAGACGCGAGTCAGGTGTTAGTTTTGCGATAAAAAAGTCTTATATAAAAGTCTTATATAAAAGTCAAGGACTTAAAAGAATAAACACGTTATTGTTATTTCTTCTAATTGTCTAATTGGCGACATTATTAGAGACGAGGCATTGAGATAATACAGCCGTGAGAATCAAGTCAGGCGGAGTAAAAATTAATAAATGTAAACATACAATGCGGCGCGTTGCAATTCGTATGATGGGTCCTGATGAATAGCACGTGCAAATATTACGAGGAAGCTTCAAAAGTGTTACAACCTTGACGCGCGTGATGGAATTAGCGCCGTTCAGAGAAATGGAAAGCCCATCAACCGATGGTCACGAAAGTTGTCCCGACGTTGTTTCTTCGGTGCATCGGCTGCGAGGACAGCGCAGATGTTGAACCGGTGAATTGTGTAACAGCCTCTCGCATTAACGTACCGCTAATCGTGAGAACTCCTGCTGCAGTATATATAATAATTATCTTCGCGTCACACCTACGAGTTACAGGATTGCGTGATGAAGGTGGCTCGGATGTAAGCCATTGAGTCAGGTGTGAAATTCGAAAATAATCACTGCAAATCGGAATACATCTGAAATAAAGTAGGAGACGAGCACGATCTTTTTCGTCTGGCATTGCAGATTACATCAAGAGTAATATTAAATATCGTAATGAAACTTAGGAGAGTAATATTAGATGTATTTTTGTTTTCCATTTGTTTATATATTCGATATAGTTTATAGCGTGATCGGTAAGTCACGCCACTTGAAGTGCGCGTTGCTGGTTGCTGGCCTTCGATTCTCGTTAAAACCTTACCGCGATGAGTGTTCTGCAACAGCGTCGTCCTGAGACACGATCGTAAATTGTTTCCCGGAGATAGCATTAGCCGGAATTAATGAGTCCCGCAGGTGGACCGCTGCTTTCAGCGTTAATTCATGTTTGTTTAGCGGAACCCGTCGCCTAGTCGTGTAATTGCAAGAAAGTGTCGCCGGTACACGCAGCGCGCGCTATTCCTGGAGGGAAAACCCTACCAGGCGTACGTTCTTTCGGTTATCGCGGCTAAGATGCGTGAAAATAAGGCGGCGCATCGCCGTTGCCGGATGTGAAACTCGAAATTACGAGCCGTCCGTTAAGTCACTCATCGACTTAGCCATTGTCGCACGAAATGATCTTCCGTCAGTCGCTCTACCCGAACGAAACATTGTCCAAGATGAAAAGGATGTCCGGAAGCTTTTTGCGCCTCTTTCTTTCCTTACGGACTTTTTCTGTGTTCGAAATAAATGTTTCCCAACCGCAAATTTATAGGTCTTTGAGTAATTAACAGTCAAGTAAATAATGAGTTTATATACGTAAAAAAATATATTGGATAAAATCATGTTCTTTACTCAACAATGAAATATAAATATTCTGTAAAACGTTTTACAGTGTCGTACTTTTCGAAGGTATTTATCGTATAAAACGATAGCTTCATAAGTTTGAAATAGAATGCAGAAACGTTTCAGGCGTTTCACGAAGATAAGTTAGAGTTGGACAGGAAAAAAAAAGATAGAAAGCGCGACAATGTATCTTAATTTTAGAACTCGATGTGTGAGGAAATTTAGAAATCAACGTGCGACATAAGAAGCCACGGTTATTAAGAGTCGTCGAGATGTTGCGGTTTCGGCGCGTCGCTCGTTATAAACGATGTGTTCATCAACAATTTTCCCATCAACGGATCCACTGACCGCAGAGTGATAGATCGCAACTGAATGCGCGGTATACACTTAATGAAACTTACATTCGACATTGTGTATCCGATCTATCGTGCGATGTTAAATTTCTAACATTATATCGACTTGAATCTCGATAGCTTTCCATCGGCATATCATGCGCGTCTGAATGCTTTTACAGGCTACAAGTTAAATAAGATATATCGTTTTAATATGGTAAATAGCGACCGATACGTACGTAATATCGCTTAGAATAAATAAATATTGATATTTTTGGTCATTGGGCGAAATCTTATGCTCAATAATAATACTACAGTGTTTTTGTTCATGATCAATCAAAAAATTGTTTCCTATTGTTTTTGTTGTTCTGAATACGAATATACCAATCAAAAAATTCCTACACATCTACAGATGCCTCTATTGGAATTTCGAAGTTTTGCAATAAATAATAAAATGCCAAAATTTCAGGAAAAGAAGTAACAGTATATAAAAGTTAAAGAATGCAATATTTTATGTTTGCCTTATTTATAATTTAAAAGATATTACAAATGTTTTGTATGATCTTTTGTCTCTTGTGTAAGCTATTGGGTCTGTTTCTCTTAGAAAATACCAGCAATAATCACCCATCATGTTTTCGTTCCACCATTCTTAATAACAAATCTCCACACTGATAAGCCTCCATAATTCTACTAGTCATCATTCATTTGTATTGTCAATATAGTCTAAGATGTTTTAAATATATTTCAATTTTTACTTTAATATGACAATTATTTTATACTTAAGAAAAAATTAAATAAGATGTGGTGGATATTTTGTTCCTTCAAATGTATGTACGTGTGGACCCGGATCTTTAAATATTTATTGTACTTATTGACTGAGCAAAAACAAAATAAAAATTTGTTAACTACCGTAATTATTGCGGATTTTATATTTTGTCTTTAAACTCTTGAGCCACGCGTCGATTACTATTCGCAGTCTTGAAACGCAGAAGAATTTATCGTCATACTGGATAATATATAATAATATAAAAGATGAACTTCTCTTAAAGTTGAAATTAAAAAGAAATTAGATACAGAATTGAACACGCGCGAATCCAAGTCACGTAACGCCTTCTCGAAGGTATTTGGCGCCGATTTGAAGAATGTCCAGTGAAAGGAAACTCAGATTATAATCGCGGAGAACTTGCGTCAATTTTGTTGACGGCAAATTAACATAATGAGCAACGGCGCGAAGCGGTTT
The DNA here is from genome assembly GCF_030848805.1 of Temnothorax longispinosus. Taxonomy (NCBI): domain Eukaryota; kingdom Metazoa; phylum Arthropoda; class Insecta; order Hymenoptera; family Formicidae; genus Temnothorax; species Temnothorax longispinosus. Next base: position 424,832 of record NC_092358.1, on the reverse strand, counting down.
CGTCAAATCAAAATTTCGCGTCGCTCTTCGTGTGTTTAGACATCGGCAGAAAGTGTTAACATGATTTAGTCGTTATAAAATTGAAGACAATGTAATGACTCTGTGTGTGCTTGCTCTGTAATATATCAAATTGCGGAAAATGTTACATAATTTTGACACTCAAAGATATTTCACGTACGTAAACACGTGACGCAGAAATTAAAAAAATGTATAGCATGCAAATTGTCACTATCTTGATGTGAAATAAAAATCGGTATCACGGCTGAATTAAGGCTGTTTTGCATCATTATTCCTATGCTATAACACTATTGTATGAAACGACGAAACTATGACCACGATCAAGCAGAATACAATACAATTCGGAAACTAATTGCTATTCTTATCTGATAAGACGACAGAGTCTTTCTTAAGTGATTATTTTGTTCTTAGGTGGCTATGGCAGGAAATTACATCTTATCAGTCGCCTGCATGATGCTCTCCAGAATCCAAAATGACGATGTGACCATTACCATTAGTCAGGTAAATTATTTGATTGTGCTCAACTCAATTTTTCAAATCTATTGTTTCCGTTTGACGACGGAATTGGAACTTTAATTGTAGAATTTTCAATTTGTAATCGATCCTTAACGAGAATTTAATATCTTTAACTGACTCGCGATGTAATTATTATAATGTTATTTAAGTTTTTATGGTTTTATGCTATCTCAAAATAAAGACACAATTGACAAATTAAGACAATATAAAGAAGACAATTTAAACATAATAGCATGTTAAATAGAGCATTTAGTTAATATACGTTGCGCTTTGTAGATTGTCTCTGACTTGGTGCAAGGCGAATTTATGCAGCTTGGTTCCAAAGAAACGGAAAACGAGAGGTTCGCGCACTATCTTACGAAGACATATCGAAAAACAGCGAGCTTAATTGCCAATTGCGTTAAAGCGGTGAGTCTACATTAATCGCCCGTACAAAGTCGCCGTCTATTATTTCTTTGAAACCTGTAAATGATTGTTGATTACTATCTTAGGCCGCCATTCTTTCCGAAGTCGATGACCGCACGATAGAGATGGCCTATCAATATGGCAGGAATGTTGGCCTGGCTTTCCAGTTGGTAGACGATCTTCTGGATTTTGTGGCTTCTTCAACGGCTATGGGCAAGCCCACAGCCGCTGACCTCAGACTCGGACTAGCCACAGCCCCGGTACTCTTTGCTTGCGAACGGGTTAGTATGCGAATGCGAAACATTCGATGAATCGTGATACAACCGAGAAATCTTTTTATTAGTAGTATTACGATGTAAGCCTTTTTCATAGACACGATCCTAATCAGTATTGTTACTTCGGCTGTTACAGTATCCAGAATTAAATGTGATGATAATGCGCCGTTTCCAAGAGCCTGGAGATGTTGAGAGAGCTTTTGAACTGGTGCACGAATCCAACGGTCTCGAACAGACCAGATTTTTGGCGAAAAAGCACTGCGCAGAAGCAAGCAAAATCGCGCAGTCCTTTGCTAAGAGTCCTTATCAGAGGGCACTGATCATTATGACAGATCTGGTCATCAACCGCATGAAATAGCATCGCGACAAACGCAGAATTAGAGGGCGGGAGATCGATTTTATAAATATTTATAAGTTATACTGGACGGAAACGGCTAGTATAATTCTCTCGAATTCTATCAATCGAATGCAGGAGTCGTGTCGAAGAAAGTTTTTTATACTCAATGTTACACCATTAGTCGAAATTATATATTGTTATATATAATTTAATATACTCGAGGATTTTTATAAAACGTAATCAAATAAGGAGATTGATATTATCACTATAATTTATGATGGTGTAACATTGATACTTGATTGATAGCATTAGCGTATGACGTAAATACGCATTGACGAATCTGAATTCATACCTCATCCGTAGGAAAAATGAAGAAGGCATCCCAAGCCCCGTAACGTATTCACTAAGGTGCTTCTGCCTTTTTCAGAGGACTTTGTCAATACATGGGTTTAAATCTGAAAAAATGCAGAAATTGCGCTTTATAACAGTGCCTAGGCATTACGTTTACTTGGCCTGTGTGTAAGGAAAAGAGCACGTATTACCTGATTTTATAAATCGTTAGCCGATCATGTAAATAAAATAATCTAGCGTTAGTAATAATGTATTAGCATCGATAATCCTTTCTATAATGTCTCTTTTATGCATGCATCTTTCATGCGTCATGATACAATTATACTGCTGTCGGATCCCAAAATGAAAATAATGCATAAAGCCAAATCGTCCTATCTTGAAAACATTTACCTATTACCTAAATGCATTTATTGTACCTAATGATAATTATTGTATCGCGACACGTCAGAAAAATTGCTTGCATCAAAGGAGGTTTAATGAGAATTTACTATAGCATGACAAAAGCAAACTGAAAATTGAAAAAACATACATATATATAAGAATGACAGACGTACAGAATTATAACGTTATAATAAGATATCTTCGGTCTTTATCACGACCGATTGAACCCAATGGATACATATTTTTGATAAAGTGAAGCCCAACTTTTATCGCAGTAAACTTGTAAAAATAAGTAATAAGGGATGCCAATACTAATTTTTACCGACAGCTCATTTTAAATAAAATAATTGTTAAAAGCGGCATAAAGGATATTTGCCAAAGAAGACAAATTGCTCTTTCTTTTCTTTTCAGCCAGGGAGATTAACAAAAGTTAACTTTGATTTATCGTATAATTGATAAGAATTATCTGCCTCTTTAAGTTTTAGGATGCGAATATCATCGAAATTCACAATGAGGAGAAAAATAAAAGTGTCTTTTCTTATTTGGGCATTGTCCAATAAGAATAGAATCACTTTTGCTTAATAGGTGAACTGCTCAAAGTATCAATATTACTAGATATGTAAGTATAAATATCTAGTGTACAATAATTTATATTTATGAGAATGTATATAATTGTTTAAAATGTTACACAACACAATAGAACATTAACTAAGAAACAAGTATGTAATTATGATCAAATGTAGACTTATAATAGAATAGGTATATGATGCAAAGAAAGACGCAACCGGAACTGTCGATCTCCTCCATACGTTTTGCAATATTTATTTAAATCATGTAAGAAAAAAAATGTATAAAAGTTTATTCCAAGATATGTTTATATTCAAAGAGGCACAAAAAAGTCATAATAAGATACAAGCTATGTGATGAAGGATACGCCGAGCCGACGAATACAACTTAAATGAAATTAATACGTATAATTTCATATAAATACAATTAGTTTAGTCTAATTGTTAAATATTTATCCGTTTATTCTCTTACGTCTTCAAGAATTGGAAAACATTTATTGGTATATACATTTGTTAGAAAATTAGTATAAAGTTCAATTTTAATACAGAAATTCCAAAGAAAGCAGATCTGATAAATTTGAATCCGATAGAACTAATTGCTGATACGCACATCTTTCACAAATCGTCCATATTATCTCACAATCAGTGTTCATACAAGTTGTTAATTTGGAAAAAGTAGTGACATAAGTACAAATTCAAAAATGCACTATGCTAATTTATAATAATATCTGATAGAAATTTTTATATAAAATCTGCATATAAAATCACATACAAAATCTGCACTATTTTTTAAGTAAGTGCCTCATATATCAAATAAAGTTGTTGATGGCTTGACAAAATATTATCTTTTGAAGATATTTTAAATATTTATTAGTCTGTTTTTCTGTTTCATTTTTTAAAAAAATCTATATTGTATTTGAGTCAATAAGTGTTTTTGCAGATTTTGAATTTTTCTAGGGGCTTGATAAAAATGATAAACAATAACCTGATCTTGGATTCCTTATTGAAAAATGAATGTACTATATTAATTAAGATTTTTAGATTTTCAATATGTGTTCATAGCAAGAACATGGTACAATACTATTCTCACACCGTAATTGTTATAATAACGTTGGTTGATTAACTACTTTATTGTAAAACCTTAATGTAAGTTCAATTATTGTGTTGGGGATCATTAAATTCGAGTATATAAGTTTTTTAAATACAAATATATGAAATTAAAATATATATATCTTTTCAAACATGCATACCACCGGTTGTTTGAAAATTCAATATATTTTCCTGATTCACAAATATTCCTCGATCATTTGTATTAAGTTTTATATTTATATTGAATTACCTTTTGTATATAAAAAGTAATGCCATCTAAAAATCAATTTTTAAAATATTTTATATTTTACTCTGGCTTCTCTGTTCTGATGATCGATTTTACCCCTTGATATTTTTAGGCATAAATAAATAATAAGAACAGATTGATAAAAATAACAGCGTCTAAAAAAGAATTAGGTACAATTTGCAGTATGCAATCGGAATATTAATTTTAAAACACTTATATAGTATAATAAAACCGTGGTATATGGTTGAATGTATTTATTATGATATACCGAAAACGTTATAATTTTGGATTATTCCTAAAAAACATAAAATCGCGATTGTACGTAAAATAGAACAGAACCGGAATCGAGAACGTATATTACTTACCGAGAATGACAATATTTATACGCTAGGCTACGGAGCATTGTCTTCGTGGACGTGGGGGGAGGCGTCTTTTTAAATTTTTTAAATAGACGGAATAGGCCTCGTTTGAACGAGTGACGCGACCCCTTTCGAGTTTCTCCGGGGCTCGGGCCGATGTCACTCGAACAGCTCGGAGTACTTGCCAGAGTCGCCAGCGAGTTTTAGGTTAGTTGGACGTCAGCGAGACCGGTTGAGAGCGCGGTGTGTCCGACGTGTGCCACTGATCAGCTGCGAACCGCTTAACGATACTTTCGTCGAGGGCATCGCGCTCCAGCGAGGAAACGAACGGTCGAGCAGTTAAATGACAAGCGATCATGGCAACGCCCACCTGTGATAAGAAAGCGAGGGTGATCGTTCTAGGAGGTGAGGTATCTCGCTGTATATCTATGCGCGCCGGCCCGGGCCGCGCGCGGAGCGGAAGAGCGATAAGGGACCGACCGGCAGACCTTTATCCGTTCCGTTTGCGGTTTGCAGGATGCGGTTTCATCGGCCGCAACCTCGTGGAATATTTGCTGGACAACGATCTGGTATCCTACGTGCGGGTCGTGGACAAGGTACCGCCGCAGACGGCGTGGCTCAACGCGAAGCACCAGCGGGTGTTCGAGCACCCTCTGCTCGAGTTCAAAAGCGCCAACTTGATTAACATAGGTAATGTCTAATTAAAGGTAAACGCGTAAACCCAAACCAAAGAACGCATCGAAGAACGGGAATCTTATTGATTGCAGCTGTAAAATTTAAAGAGAAAGGATTTTTCAGGTCCTAATACCTGTGAGAACAAGAGTTGACTTTTCCTTTTTTATATTTATTATTTTACTTGTTCTCTATATTTAATAATATTCACATATTTCATATATAATCACTGATACGCCTCATTCAGTCATGTAAAAACTATGATGTAGACATTGTAGACTGTAATGTGTAAAGGGATTTTCATTTTTGTTGACCCACCAAAGTATCCTGCCAAAACGCGTTTTCCTCTGACGAGCCTATCGATTATGTGTTCAATTGCGCCGGGGAAACGAAGAGTGGTCTCACGGATCCAGTGTATAAAGAGGGTATTTACAAATTGAGCCTAAACTGCGCCCAGCAAGCGGCCAAGATTGGAGCCCTGCGTTACGTGGAGATATCTTCTGGCAATCTTAGCACTTCCGACAAGGTATCCCTCTAAATGACGTATACTTTAACGCAAATATGGATTTAGGATTGATCATTGTGCAATGTCGCGTAGACTCCTCACAAAGAGGACGATGCTGGAGAACCGTGGACGTTTGTTTCAAAATACAAGTTACAAGTGGAACACGAATTGAAGAATATACCAGATTTGAAATACACCATACTCAGACCGGCCATCGTGTACGGTTGCGGTGACAGAAACGGCCTAGGTAATCTCCTAAAGTATAAATTTCTCTCGCAGTTTATCTCATTACCGAGAAAGCTGCTCCTTCCTTCTAACTAAAAAAAAAGGCAAAAGAGTATACCTTGGCAATTTACAGCACCAAGGTTAGTAGTGGGCGCAGTTTACAAGCATTTAGGTGAGATGATGAAGTTGCTCTGGGGACCGGATCTTCATATGAATACGGTTCACGTGAGGGATGTTGCCAGAGCTATCTGGCATGTGGCTAACAGACCAGAAACAATAGGCCAGACGTATAATCTCGTGGACGAGGGAGATTCTACTCAAGGTTCTATTAGTGCCATAGTCTCGGAATTGTTTAATATCAATCACGATTACTGGGGCACTGCGCTGTCTACACTAGCTAAAGTACGCAGAACTATTCTATTGTTTTTAGTATGTTATGTGTGTGTGTATGTATATTTATCAGTTTCAGTCTAAAAGTGCATTATGACGCCCAAGAAAAATTATTAAAATTTTAAAAAGATTTTCATTATCGAATAAATCTTTTATTTTGCAGACCGATATGAGTTCGGTTGTCGAAGAGGTAAACGACAAGCACATGACCCCTTGGGCGGAAGTTTGTCGCAAGGATGGGGTGGAGAACAGTCCTCTATCTCCGTACATAGATCAAGAACTTCTGTACAATAAGCACTTGTACTTACAGCCTGGAAAGCTGTCAAACACCACGGGATTTACGTACCTGTATCCTAAATTAACGAAAGACGCTCTTACAGAGGTAAATTTTCGTTCGTTTCCACGAGCCAGTCTCGAAGAGAAAACGCACATAATACGTAAAGATGAGATGTTCACGGATTTACAGGTACTTAATGATTACGTAAGCATGAGGATCTTCCCGCATTCTTTGGTCCTGTGAACTTAGCAATACCAACTGCCGAATTTGAATATCGATTCTCTTTTACACGAGGATGCTACGAATACCAGAATACACACGGACGCCGAGCGTCATTTCACCTTGTGCCTAGAAGGGTTCTATACAAGTTATATATATTCTATTATACACGTTATACATCTTTACTTGACGTTTTATACGTCAACAAATAATACTAAATGAGTTTTATAGAGAAGTGGATATGAAATTCGAATATTTCGTAGGCGGCCTATTGCCAATGTGATAAACTAGCAATTAATGTACTTAATTTTATCATAGTTCTGGAAGCACAGGACTTTTTCGCACCTTAAAGATGGCTAGTCAAACAGTGACGTTTAAGAATGATTCGGTATAATGTTCTTATACACAAAAAGACGCAGTCATATGTATAGGGATACCTAAATTCAAGACGTTCGTAGTCTGAATTAATTTCCATGAATATTTTAGAGGATCATTGATTGAAAAGAACGCTTTTTATATACCATTTTTTCAAGACTGTACCAATAAAGTTGTTGGAGATCTATATACTTCTAATATTGCTAGAGATACATAACAAGAGTTCTTTTTATATCTGCTACATTCCAAGATGTACATCTTCCACGATGCTGTGAATCAAGTTGAAAAGTCTTTCTATTGAACAATTGTTATACGCATAATTTTATTGTCGATAACTCGAATATGTACGCGCGACCTAAAGGATTGTATTAAATTAAGTACAAACACTATTGGAGGTGCGTTTAGATATTCCTATAGAGAACATTCCTTATCGATATGTGAATGATTCTTCATATTGCTAGATTTACATATACGAACTGTGCGCGTTTGCACGGTATATACTTAATATAAAACAAGAAAGAGTTATTATATTCTATTGGCCTTGAACGGCTCATAAAGATATTAGTAAATATTAAGTGTATCACACTTTCGATATTCTGTTGTTACGTGGACGTTCCTGCAGATTCTTTGATAATAAAGTTGCTCCATTTACGAAATCGCATTAACTTACTGTACCCTGTAAAACCCACCAAATTCTTCGTACTGCGAAAGGGATATATTTCTTTTTACACCAAATGTGCATTTGTACACTGTCTTAATTTTATTGAATCAGTGGTTACAACAAGACGACGTGTTCAAGAAGGGTCAACAGTATTATTAAATATTTAGTGTATTTAGTCTTAATATACTTCAAACAATAAGATTATAATTTCATGTAGTTCATTATACGTAATATATTAAAATATATATTTTAATGTTCTTCGCAGGTAATATAATATGTATATACAATCGCAGGTAAAAGTATGTACAAAGTAACTGCACCCTAAAGAATAATTGTCGCATCGAGATAATAGATCTAAATCGGAAAGAAAGGCGAAATGAGGACTTGCGGAAAATAAATTAAATAGTCTTCTTAATATATAATAATTATTATAATTAACGGTAATAGTATAAATGAATAAAATTACTGGATTCTCTTCTCCCTTATATATTAGATGTAAAATAAAGTGTAATGTGTCTCTCGCGCGGCTATTATATATACATATACTGATGTGCTGCACACTCGCAATATATGTATATACATATATATGTGTATATATAATATATATGTATATATATTGTATACACGCGCGCGTGCGTATATGTCCACCGGGCGTGAAAATATAATCTTTGAGGTAAACTGCATTTAAAAAAAATTGTAAACAATAGTCTAATAGGTACCGACGTTAAGTTAAAATTAAGTAATGTAAATCACTCTGTGCTCAGAGTGACAATTACGGAGGTATATTCGTTCGACTAGAGCCGCCGTACAATACAATCAATACTTGCTACTGTGTATTTAACGCTACAGTCTGTCTGATAAATTATAAGGAATGTGTATACGCACGTGTGTATGCGTGTGTTAATATTATAAACGGAGTGACCGAGTGTGGGTCTTGCACGGATTTCATTTATAGGCGCGATTTAAAAAGACAATTAAAAAACGTTCTCTTTGGCTGCCGCACATCGCAGGTATTCCTAAATTAAAATAAGCGAAAATAATGCGCAAGTATGGAGTAGCTGATAATTGTTAACGGAGGTTCACGACGACGATTATCGTGTCTCCGGTTCGTTCGGTAAATCATGACAATTGATTTGATGATCGATGAATGCGGTGATAAGTAGATTATGATCTATGATATAATTTGTCACTTTTCCGACGCGTTCGTGCACGCGGTAAGATACGAGGTACGCTAAGACGCGAGATGATGCTTATTGCTTTTGTAAGTATGTACTATAAGGTAATGTTATCTTCGTGGACTTTGTACATATACGGGATGCGTCGCGTAAAGCCCTGCAGGCTGATCTCCTCTCGCGAGGGAGGGAAGCGGCCTGCGGCCGCTTGACGCGAGGCGCTCTCGTTGAAAAATTCGCGATTTGACTCTCCTGAACGGCGACTCTATAGTCAATTGTTCACGACGTAAAACTTATCACATCCACGAAATTATTCAAGAGCACTATGGTATGCATGTTACGGAGTGTTTGTCGTTTCAATTAAATTACTGATTGCTGTTGGCGTTTTCGTTCGCCGCTGCGGCTACCTCTTTATCTCTCTTTCTCTCTTTGTAATACGATATCCCGTTACGATACCGCGGATATGGAGTCGGGAATACAGCAGCAGAATTGTACATGCGATCGGAGTGGACATACGTTACAGCTAAGAAAAGTCTAATACGTTACGCTACTTAAACGTAAGAAATGGGATGAGGACAGTAAGCGTAAACTCATTCTCTCACGAAACTCATACAACTGCCAGTTTATATCCGAGAGGCTTGCGTCCACGAGAAGTCCGGATTGCTGATACGGGCAATCCTCTTAACTCTTCGAAACCTTATTCTGATATTTACAATCGAGAATTTCTTTGAGTTAGCAATTAAATTACTGCATTTCTTCTAAGTAAGATTATTATTTTAGAGGAACAACAATTAAGTTGTACGTTTAGGTTTAGATCTTTAGAGAGGACATACCCTTCATTTGGAAGTTCGAATTTAAATGGCTGGATCATAAATTATAGAAGGCATAAACTATACTCGATTACAATCCTATTTAAGTCCATCCAAGTGCGAAGATTTCTGTTCGAAAATTCAAAACTCGAGTTCCGACATCGTGGACGCGAGCCTTAACATGTAGGAAAATAAAATAACTCGAAAAGCATTGCATACTTTCTGCTGCTTATATGTCACACACGCACACCTCTCCTAAAATTCCCTTCTCAATTCTCTTTTTGATGTCCGAATTCATTTTTTTGATATAATTAACAACTCTCTCTCTCTCTCTCTTAAAATTATTCTCCCAAGTGCTTTCATTGTACGCTGCAAATATATATATATATATATATATACACAATATATATACTTTTGAAGCGCAGGAGTGTACAATAACGTGAAAATGTATCTTTCCGATGCAGAATATTAACAATACGTAATGAGTAATGACCAACTAAAGGAACAATCGGTTCAACGTCCTGCTCTTTCTCATTATTATACGGCAGCTTAGCTATCGTCAACGCTATAGAAGTGTGATTTTTCTAAAGTATACCATCAACAAATACAAAAGTACATGAAAAAGCATATGAACGTATATACCCTCAACAAATATGGAAATAATATAAAATGTAACAGGCATTACACATTATATATATATATGACAACAAATGCAAAAACAGATTAAATAAAATCGTAAGCCAGATGCGTTGAATGCATGCAAACGCATTCGCAACAGGTAAGAGTTGTTGCTGCACAAAAAAAAGAAAAAGAAAGAAAGAACTGTTTAAGAATATATAAATTCAATATTTGTATATGCGATTCTCTATATATATGAGATTCTCATAATTATATTTATAATATACATATAACAAGTTCCATGTATTCATGTGTGTAAATAAAACGATTCTTTCTATTTCGTAGAACTGTATCTGACCTGTGTAAACTATATAGAGCTATTGTAATGCGATTTGCGAAGTCCAGTAAACGGAATAAGTAAATCATGGTGCACAGTTAATCAACTAAAATGTTCCCTGTATTGGACCTAAAATATTGGCAATATAAACAGTGGGTATGTTCCCGAAATATCTCTCGAAATAAAACGAAGCTACTTTTGGAACAGTTTCAATATATTAGATTTCTAACAGACTTCTGGTTATGGAAATGCGGTAATATTCTATGGAATGAAGATATGATAGTCTTTTTTTAATATGTGCAGATCGAATTAATTCTAGCGTTAATTGTTTTCATATACTGTGCTCATGGTGACTATGTTATTGCATGATCCAGTGTAATGTGTTCATCTAAAGTATATACTGAATGTAAAATGCAATAAATAACAATTAGTGGAGGTACAGTAATAACATTGACATTTCTACGTCTCACTCTAAACGATATAGCTTATTCTATCAGGTACTGCGTTGGGTTGTTTTCTGTCATGGTAACATGCACCAGTCTGGAATATGTGTCTTGTAAGATTCGTCACGAATGCTGCTTCTTTCTTTTTTTGTGTAATACACAGAACTGCTTTACCAGTTAACACGCTAAATATCGTACATACAAAACGTTGACATTAATCGCATATCGATTACCTAATCGCCTTAAAAACGATATCAATCTTATGAACGGAAAGAAATCCGAGGAATATGTAAAATTCTTCTTACGTAACGCATTACGCAAAGTCTTTTCACGGAAACATTCTCCGACGAGGTTATCTGTTAATTATAAAAAATATCGTCTATTAATACAGCAGTCTTTGAGGTCTCTTATAGAAGTAAATAATTGTGAGAAAACAAGGTGGCCTGTTGCACGCCATTCATTTGAATCGCAATATTCTGAGCACTAGATTATCTTTCTGAATATTCCTTCCCATTCATAGGATCTCTCTTTTAAATTTAAAGTATGATATATCGATAGTCCACTTTAAACTAATACAAAACTTACATCAAATATTTTAAGAGCTACTCAACAAATCCTTCATTTGTCATGCACACTAGCTCCAAATGCAAAAAAAAAAATTTTACTTTGATTCCTTGGAGAAATCAATTCTTTTTTCGTAAAAGTGATACCTTAATGACACACATATGGTATGTTAAAATATAAAGAGAAAAATAGAAAAGAGAGGGAAAAAAATAGAAAAAAAACCACGGAATAAAAAATTTTCTTAACATCTCTAAAAACGCGTAGCATCTGGTTAGAGCCTTTCCCTGTTTTCTTAATACTAAACGTTCTTCCTTTGTTTACAATTAAATATCAGTGGAAAACTTATTTTGGAATGATCAGTGTCTCTGCTCCATTTTAAAGCAATCGCGTCAGCCCGAAAACTGTTATCAGAATGAATCAGAACTTTATCAACTTTTTTAGGCCATACTGTGCCTGGATATTCAGCAATTTTGTGTCCCCAAACGCGAAGGAATGCACGTCCGCATGTCTTTTTTGCTGCATTCGAAGTGTGATATTTTATGGACATATTCACAATCAACAATTATTCTATCTTATGTACAGAGGCATCAGAAACTTGTTGTTTTTCATTTTAGAGCATTTCGCGCATCTCTCAATTTTCGGCACGTCAACAGTTTACTTAATTTATATACGTATATATGTATACAAAATTATTCGACACGTTTGAGGATCGAAGAGTGATAAATTAAACACTCTTGAAGCAACAGCCTATGTTCAAAAACGTTTCATTTCGCTTCTAAATAGTCTCAATCAGAAACTAAATAACGGAATAATTTCGCTAGCAGTATTCAATAGCGAATATCCTTTCATAAAACTTTAATATCAAAAATCTTTAACTGTACCTATATATTAATTCTCTTAAAAAATACTTAACTTTCGTCCTCAAACGATTTGGAATCATTCGGTATACATACACGAGTCCGGCAAACACTTCAAATGTCCGTCTACGTGATCGGTGCACTGTAATGCAATAAATTTTAGAATTGCGTTGCTTTCGCTGAGATGCTTATGCAGACGAGCTTTATTTTCCGCGCGATAAATGTATCTTGCTCGTATTTACAAGGTGACGACTAACGTCGTGATTTTTTTCCGAAACAGTATTATTTACATCGATTATGTGTCAGATAATTAATACTCTTGCTTTGCGAGGCTGCTGCAATTTTGCATTGCTTTTGCTTTCTCGGGACTGGACATCATTATTTTCTTTTTTCCGCGCGTTGATTCGGAACGTGACTGCGATCGATGACGGTCGTATCGATCGTAAAGAAGGAGGAAATAGGAGAATTCATGTACTCCTACCTGTTGTACCTTGATAACGCTGAGAAGCATTGAACACTTTAATAATGTATTGCCTAACGCACTTTCACCCATTTGGTCCGAGCGCCGGAACAGATGCACAGGTGGATTTCGGCGATGATGAAGTCTCACCGTCTGGACATCCTGAATTGTTATTTAAACTGCTAGCGCTACTGCCTAAAGTACAATTGACCATTGTGAGCTGCGTGCCTTCTAGATCTTGCTCCTCTTCCTCCTCCTGTTGATTATTCGAGGTAGAACTGCCCCTTCTTTTGTACTGCAATCATGAGAAATGGATAAATTATTTATTTATAGCGCATCTTCATTATCTTCTATGACAAAATATCAAAGCGTCCAACTATACCTGAGGATTCTCCATAATATGAACATCCTTCGAGCCTCCATTTATCTCCCACGGCGACAGTAAGGGTTCTTTCGCGCAAATTTCGAAAACCCCGTTAGACTGTGCGCCCTTTAAAACACACGTCATATATTATCTCTTGTTCATATAAGTTCAATCTAATCAAATCTCCGTTTGATTACCTTCGCGTCCGAGTGCGGATTTGTCTCGATCGGTGACGATGGACACAGCACTGCCAATTCAATTTCATTCGGGGCATCGGTGGCATTCGCTTGTTGACCCGTGGAAGTGGAGGACTGCTCCGCGCAACATCCATTTCCGTTTCGCGATAGCACACATCTATTCGTAAGCTGAGCGTCGTTTCTCAATCGAGAATTCTCAAACTTCCTCCGACAATATATGCTGCAGAGGCATATCATGATAAATCCGATGCTTATGCTCACTCCGAGGATCACACCTATTTTTTGATAACGATAACGGTTAATAAAATGGTAAGTTAATGGTAAGCACAGTTAATTATCTGAATCTAAATCTGCCGTTTCCCTCACCAAGACTCTGATCGGGCTTGGAGTTCGTCTCATTGCCCGACGGGGCAGGTACTTTCGACGTTCCGTTACTACCGTTACGACTAGTACCACCGGTAACAACCATAATAGGGTCTGACGGTTTCCCATAGCCAGCTTTCGTCGCTGCCAGCACCACAACGAAATATTGTTTCCCCGGTGCTAAACCTGGTAGGTTCGTTGTCCTTTTGTTACCGAGTACGGTCACGTTGTTCCATGTCGTCAAGTTCCATGTTGTCAAGTTCCATGTCACGTTTACGGTATATGCGACAATATAATTTTGTATAATGCCGTTTACGTTGCTCGGCTCCTCCCATGCAATTCGTACTTTCGTGGTATTCTCCAGGAACCATTGTAACCCTTCGACTTTACCAGGAACTGTAACAATTCGTTTATTATAATACAACATGTCCTATAAGAAACCGATGTGCGGAGTGTTCTATTAAATAGTAACTATCTCACCATCTTCGTTTGTGTAGCATTCTATAGATTTGCTATAGAAGCTGGTCCGATTCGTATCGTGTCTAATGGCTTTTACTTTAAACTCATATAAAGTAAAAGGCTTCAGCTCGTCAACGCTTGTTTTTGTGTCATTTCTATAATATATATTTTACAAAAATTTAAAACTTTCGTCAGTGGATATTTTATGCATTCAATTACGTTTATTTCAAAAAGATCCAGCCGTACTTACACGATAAAACATTTAGAATTGCTCGAATTTTGCACATGCACCGCATGATAACAAAACTCGAACGATGTTACGTCGTCCACATCAGACAATGTCCATGACACGTTAATGGACGTAGGCGAGACGGGAATAGCCTCCAATGCCATTGGCACAGTGTCTAAATTGCAAGATTATCACATATAATTGTCTGTTCTTCTATTCAGTGCGAATATAGTCTATGAAAATCTGATGAACTTACTAGGATCGGATTGTACGGTCTCTACGTGTTTCGTCAAGCAGCCTGTGGCTTCACCCGAGCTTACCATGCACAGACGCATAGTATAAGAAACGTTCATATCTAGATAAAAATTAATTGCATTTGTAATTTATACAACATTCTATAACATTGTTGAAAAGTATCATTGTTTAACACGGAATACCTACCAAGATCAGTAAACAGGTATTCAGTAATATTCTGTGGCAAATGAATATTCTTTAACTTCTCGCCATTTTGATTTTCACAATAAATTTGCCAAGAATCGAACATTGATTCAATTTGATCACTTTGCTTAAAGTTGATCTTCCATTTCATCTAATAACGAAACAAAGTTTAGGGAGCAATTCGGAAAACCATAACAATTTTGCAATTCGATCGATGAATGATATACCAACCCTGATTATTGAGGCGTTTACAATTAATACTTGAATATCCACAACATTCCTTATAGTAAACTGATTGGATTGATTGGAAGATGGCATGGTTACAGTAACCCAATCCAATTGTGCTTCACTAATATTTGGCTCGCCCTGCTTTGTTCTTGCCAATACTCGAAGATCATATCGCGCTCCAGGTTCCAGGCCTGTATCCGTAAATACACGATTGTATTATTGATTATTGCCCATGTACAGCTCAAAGAAAAAGAACAATGGATTAAAAATTATACCGGAAAGTATGTAATATTCATCGGAGGCAGGTAGATGATGTACCCATCTGGAAGATGAGCTCTGGTGGAGTTTCCATAATAGTTTATATTCCACCACGTCGCCGCGAGACTCTTTTTTACTCAAAGGCTCCCACGATACATTTAGTTTTGTACTACTGATTATATCCACATTCATTTTTGGTGTGCCTTTAGGAACTAGAAATAAGATCGTTATTTCGAGTTAGTTGTTTTTTTTTTGTGTTACGGGAACAAAGTTAATAAAAACAGATAGAAATACGTACCACTTGGAGCAGTGGAACACACAATGGTAGCTGATTGATCGCTAGCACCAAAATTATTCCACACTCGTACATAGAACGAGTAATTTGTAAATGGTTCGAGAAGTTTTGTTACTTCTACAGACGTAGAATTCCCTGGTTCTGGCGGTGAAACTTCCTCCTTTCCACCTTCTGTCATTAGGGATATATAACAAATGTATAAATATAGATAATTGAAATAAAAACCTCTTAGAAATTTGTTCTTATACTTATCCCAATACATCATCCAACTCACCTACGGGACTATAATGGACGGTATAAGCTGTAATACTGGTATATGGTACAGACTTTGGCGGTTCCCACGAAATTAAGATTTTAACTGGTGAAATAGCGTGACACTTCAGAGAAGTGGGTGTAGCGGGACTGTTGCGCGATGTATTTACTTGGAGCCGGCCAGCGGCCCAAATTTCACCCGCTGCATTCACCGCCACACATTGGTATATGCCAGAGTCAGACGGCACTGTTGCTGATATTGCTAATTCTATTTTATTGTATTCCTTAACGTAAGTTGTTCTGCGACCTACATCAACATACAGAATGCACAATTAATTGTAAGAGCAAACGAAAATTGTCGAACACGTCCTTCCTCGACAGATCATAAATTTGTCTCTAATATCATTACCATTGACAGTAATATTCGATGAATCTTTCAGCCAATAAATTTGAGGTACGGGTAACCCTTGCGCCTGACACTCGAATCTCGCTGTTCTTCCATTTGGACAGATTTGGTTTGTCGGCGTTTTTATAAATGACGGTGGTATTAATATATCTACAGTTACATTCTGCAATAATATATGCGCAATTTATATATAAACGTTAATTTACTGCTAAATATCAATTACAATTTGTTGAGAGCAACCACTCACCTGTACTTCTAAGTCATTGGTGATAGAATTCTTTGAAGAACACAGGTAGACACCGGCATTGGAAACGTTCACGTTTGTTAATGACAGTATACTAATGCCGGTGGTGGAATTAAGAAGGATGCGAGGTTTTGTAATATTATCTACGAACAAATATGATCAAACATATTTAATTTTCTTGACTAACTAAATATGCGCGTATCCTGCCTTCCAATTTTTTACCTATATAACGAGGAATAAAGGACCATGTTACAAGTGACGGATAACCGGATGCAGCACATGCCAAATTAAGATTCGACCCATTAAGCAGCCAATGATTGTACGAAACCTGTGGAAACAAAGACGATGGCGTATGCGTTTTGTTACTCTCTATTCTCGCGATAACCGTTAATTTTGCTTCTTTGCTCCTTTTGGTCTTTCTTAGAAATTCATTAGTGACTATGCATCTGGAATACAGTAATTTCCATTTAGTTTGCAATAGAAAATTTAACGATATTAAATTAACAGATTAAAAAATAAAAGATTATACTGTACCTATATGAGCCAGCATCTGACAGTTTCGTTGCACTTATATACAGAACACCTGGTGGTACCACAGAATACTTTGATTCATTATGATAAGATAACAATGTTTCATTATGCTGCCACGTAATATTGGGTGGGAAAGGAACACTGTCAATCAAGCAAGATAACCTTGCGACTTCGCCTTCTTGAACAGTAATATTTTCTGGAGTTTCTTTAAATACATGGGCAAGTTCTGTAACACGTGACACTCGTTAGAACAATGATAAATCTAATTTCTAAACTCGCGTCCGAAAGAAGGGGCCGCCGGCCGTTGCCCTCGTATATTTGCGAAGCATTTACCTGCTATTTGAATAATGGTGGGTGCTGACTGTATCGACCATCCTAAACTAGTACGTGTTCTACAACGATATTCATCTTTATTATGGTTTCTAGCATTAACAATATTATTCCTTTCCTTTTCTTTGAACTTTTGCATTTGTAAATTTTGTTTCTGCACCTAACACGTCAAATGTGTCAATATAATTTCTAAATATACATTATAATCTTAGAACAAATCCAAAAAAAAAAAAGCGTCACACAAGCACGTACCTTGTGAAAGTGAAGAGAGCCATTGGAAAGAAGAACACAGCGAGTAAGACCACACGGAGGTGCTGGTTCTCCATTGTGCAACCAAGTCACAGTCTCATTCGGACCAGCTATACAACTGAGCGTGATCCCCTTTTTTCCTAGTATCACATGGCCACTAGGTTGAATTTCCAGCGTTAATCCAGAGCCTTTAGTCAATCCAGCGTCAGAACCGTCTGGTTTGGACACGTTCCTACCACTGATATTTCCTCCGATACCTTTAACACCTGCCAAAACCAGACAGTTTGCACATTACGACACTTTCATAGGATATAAACATCACATTTTGGGAATCTTATCCGACAACGTTGATATACAAATACGTAATCTTTTCTGTGAGAGTTAATATCTAGAATCTTTTAAACTTTGCAGTGATGACCGATCAGAGATTACATCACTGACAATATCGATTCCATGACAAAATCTTTATCAACTCTTTGAGCAATCAAACGTACATTTACATAGCACCTTAGATGACTTATCATCATAATATAAACGTACATTTTAAATTTTGTGCCAAAATAGTAGATATTGCCATTTAATCATCCGACCTTGATATCATTACATATTATTTAATTGATTATTTAATCATTCATTTGTTGGAAATTGTTCTTAGTTTTATATTTTAGAAACGAGAGTTACAAATATCATTAAAACTGCTCAACGAGGTAAGAATGTACTTGAATTAGAAATGCGAGAAAGATACTTGAGGCGTGTGGTCGAAAAAAAACACGAGTCTCCGCGACGTTTGCCATGCAAAACGCGTATCGCGCGAAAACAGTATCAGGTTTCTCTGCGATAACGCTAACTGCGCGTCTCGCTCTTTCTCCATCCCAGGGGGGGATAATTAATGGCAATTCATGCACCTCGAAGGTATACGAGGAACCGTCTCGAGAACGTCGACGATGCTCTGGGCCCATGTGCGTCTTAATAAACCAGTAACATCGTCGCCCGGAACTCGAGGGACGGCTCGGGGGATACCGGGGCCGTTTGGGGTGTCCCGCGCGAGGAACGTCGTTTTCCCGGGAAAAAAAAAAAAAAAAAAGGAAGACCGTAAACACGGAAGAAACGGAGCACGCACCTGCGGCGCAAGCTGGCTTCAGCACTTCCGTGATCAAGACGCTCAGCAAGAGTACTCGCGCCGCCATATATCCACGCTCATCGGCAACCGCGTACCGGTGCGTGCGTGCGTGCGTGTGTTTGTTGCGTGTACGCGCGCACGGTAGGGTGTGTATGTGTGTGTGTATACGTGCACGTGTGTATGTGTATGTGTTACGTGTGTTGTTTCACTGGTAGAGGAGCACGGCCGTGGTGCGCCGTCGTCGATTCTTCGTCGTCGTCTTCTTCGACTTCCTCGTCGTCGTCGTCGTCGCCGTCGGCACCGGCGCCGGCGCCGCTGTCGCGTTGCTGGCGCGCAAATTTCGTCGCCGCATGTTTGACATCGTCGGCCTCGTCGGAGCCGAGGAGGGACAGAGAGAGAGAGAGAAAGATATCTCGCTGCCGCCGGCTGTTCCGTTCGCCGAGCTGCCGGAGCGCCCTTTCCTCCCTCCGCCCCCGCCCCACCTCACCGCACCACGCTGCTATGCCGCTTATTCGCGTGTGTGTATTGCGCGTTCACATCTCACATCGTCAACCGGCGCGCGGCGCGTGTTAACCGATCCGAGAGAGAGAGGATACGCGAGCAAACCGACGCGGCGAAAAACGAGAAACCACCGCACACCCGGCTCGGATCGCGGAATCGCGCGACTCCGAGCACCGTCGAGCACCGTCGCCGGGATGCGCCGGGAGACCGTGCCCGCACCACCGTCTTCGCCGGCGTAAGAATTCGTCGTAGCGCGTCCCGTCGTTTATTCAGCACGCGACACCGACACCCTCGTTCCTGCGCTTGCCATCTTCCCTCGGGCGTCCTCGGCGTTTACCGCCGCCTAGCAGCGCGCGAAGGAACCTAGAAGCGGCAAGCGCCGCGGCTCGCGCAGCGCACGTGGAAAAGACAGGGTGACCGACGGGATGCGCGGAGAGGCTTGGTCGGTATTGCATTCCGTTGCGGAAAATGCCATCTAAACCATTTGACGGTCACGAAAATTGTTCAATTCGTCAATTAAATATTTAACCAATTAATGTCAATCTACCAATTTAGATTAACTTTAATCTCTTGGTTTAACTTACTTTTTATCTTTTTCCAGTCTATAGCTTCTTAAGAGTCGAAAAAGTTAATCTGCATTGGTAGAATGGATATAGCTTGTTAAATTCGATCGTAATTAATTGTTGTACAAGAAATGTCGCGATTTAAGAGAGAAGCGCAACAATAAAAACATATATTAGTTACGAAAAGAAGTAAAAATCTCACTGACGTTCTTCGGAATGCAAATAAAATGAAAACACACGCGCTCTTTTGAAAAATAGTATGCAATTTGGTACTATTTTTCTCTATAAAAATAATCAAACGTTTTCTCCTTACATTAATTTATCTCATCATTCCGTTATAAGAACGTGAAAATGAAATCATTGAAAGATAAGTGTTTCACAAAATACTTCCTATTTTATACGTCAAAAAATGTTGGAATAAAATATAAAACGTCTCGCAACCTATTCAACCTACTCTCGTGTCTTTTCAGCCATTTCCAATAAGATAATCGAATCAGCAAGTACAAGAAATTTGTCTTGCACTCGAGTCAGATAAAAATGTTTCCGTCCTGCGGATAAAATCATTTTCCATAAACGCCCCGAGTTGCGTAGGAATAAAAACGATCCTCTCGCTTTTTGCGAGCCGTTTGTATTCCGGTTTTTCCGTCATTTTTCCCGTCCGTTATCCAGCTGTACTTATATATATTTCTCTACGATAGTAATCGCATGCGAGAGAAATCGCGCGATCGCTGCATATATATATACATGCACACCTCGGGGCCGTTTTGTATCTGCAGGAATCACGGCATAAAGCAGAGTGCGTGTCGTCTACAATGTCGATGAGAACGACGGCGACGAGACGACCGATCGATCGAGGAATCGGCACTGGAACCGGTTTTTACTGTTTACTCGACAATTTTCCGAGCGCGCCATCGCCCATGACCCTGGCACCGGCTTTCTCTCGCGGGGAAAGTTTCCCCCCGGTACCGGAGGGGTTGGTCCCGGCCATCAATCGCGATGACGGGGGATTCCGTCGAGAAGCGGAACCCGCGCGAAAAAAAGCCCCACAAAAGACCAGACGATGACTCGAGAAGAAGAATCGAAGTCTTATTCGTCTCTCCGAGATTCGTTCCAATTCGTCCATTCTTCCCCCATTAATTCCCGTCCCGCTTCTCGCGAGCCGGTCGAAAGTAGCAGCCCGGTGAACCCTCGCTCATTGTTATATCTATCTATCTCTCTTTCTTTTTTTATCAGGTCCTAGCTAAACCGACGTGGAACGGCGGTCGCGGCTTCTCGATGCAAATTAAGATAATCATGTCGAGAAGTGTATCGTGAGGAGTGTAAACAACCATTGTTCCCCTCGTTCTCGTTTGGAGAAAACGCCAAGTTGACCGTTATTTCGCAGTCAGCCGTAATGACATGTCCGGCTCAATCCGCCTGTGCCTCCGGCGCATTCGCGAGCGGAGCTTGCACGAAATAGAAACCGTTGATTTCCGTCGTCGCCGAGTCCCCGCAGTCATGTACTGCATTGCAGTCATCGCCGTCATTGTCGACATTGTCGTCTCGCGCGCGCGTATAAGGGAAAGTCGCCCGTCCCCTATATACGCGCCCCCCCCCCCCCTCACCCCCCGTTCGGTTCAGAGATTATCATGCTAGTAGGACGTTCTCTGATGACGTTTCGCTCCTGGCGAAATTGATTAACGCAACTTGTCAAGCTCATTGTCGATGTAGCACGATCGTAAAGCCAATTCGCGCCTCTCCACGGCCGGCAAATTGATCGAATATATCTATCGAGCGAGGTGATCAAGCGTTAGGTCGTTATTATTCCCTCGAGTCTCTTCACAGCGCTTTCATGGACTGTGAAATTGTACTATAATGACTCTCGCATCGATCATCCTTCAAGAAAATTACATGCTCAACGCGTGAAACTTATAATCGCCGGCAACAAAGTTGGAAATGTTCACCGTTTGTACGGAAACGATGATAAATCTTCTACATTAGGAGATCCCTATACCGTTTGGAGAAATATTACGATAAATCTTCTTCATTAGGGAACCCCAATAATCTTTATTTATCAAGAGATATTTTTTGCCAATTTTTATTATTGAATATGCGCGACGCAAGAAATTGACGCAAAGTTAATGCAAAAAATTGATCTACTTCAACGCATATTAAATTTAAACAAAAAATTGATTTTTATGAAGAGGAGGAGAATAGAAGACAGTATAATCTGCAAGAGGTCCATATTAAACCATGCAACCATATTAAAATTTTTGTAATAACCGGAAGGCCGCGGATAAGTTTTATTTTTGAAAATTATACAAAAACAAGATATCTTTATTTAAAAACTTCTTTATATTATAACGTCGACATTTCTTAGCGAACCGGATAAAACGGAAGTCAGAAATTGGAGATCGTAGGTTGAGGAATTGAGGATATCTATTTTATATAATAGAGCAGGATTTTTGTTTTTATTGTTTTATCTCTTTTGCAAAAATTGTTATCAAACGAAATTTAGCTTCCTCGCCTTTTGCGACGTCCATAAGGGAGAAAGTGAATTTTGAAAGAAATCGATGGAAAACCGCCGCTATTGATATTTATATCTATTGCGGATTTAAGCGCGACATATGCATGACGTACGTGAAAATGTGATAATTATCGACGAACCTGTCGCGCCGCGGATAAGACATCCCCGACAATGTCAGTTTCACCTTTCTTCATCTTCCGTTTTATGCGCGTATGTGAAAGGTGCCCGCGAGGTATAATATCGTAATCCTCGCGATTAGATTCGCATGTGGTACATACATCCTGTGCACTAGTAAAGCGCTGATTTCCAGTTAGTCGACCCATTAGAGTGAATCTTGTCTCTCGCATTTATATAAAACTCGCTCACGCAGAGCACGGAGAGCGAAGCAAAAAATTGCATATCGTCGATTACGGGAAACGTTATTCTCATACTAGTATTGTTTTTATTTCAAGCGACGCAAGCGCATTCGTATTGTCTCCTCTTATTCCCTCTTCCTCACAGAAATCAATTTTTTTTTATTGCAACATGCGTCGAAGTGGATTAATTTTTTTACATTAATTGTGCGTGGAGCGCATAAATTGACTTTGCATTAATTTCTTGCGTCGCGCATATTCAATAATAAAGATCGGCATATAATATCTCTTAGGATTCTCTTCTCAGAGATAACTTGTTAATCTTTATCGATTATCGTAAGAACTTGTATTTCCACTTTCGCTGGAAAACACAAGACACGCCAGTCGACCACTGGGGTCGATTGACTGGGACATGCAGATTGAATCATGTAAAATAATTGAAAAAAAGGGGAGTTTCCGGCATATTTTATCAGTTTCTATTATCGAAAGCGAGCGGTGCCATATGAAAACATTAAATTACTTCGATGTACATTGCGAGAGAAATATTTATGTGATTTCTCGTCTCCGACGTTTACGATTTACTGCATGTGGTCACGGCAAAAAGACAGGTCTTAAATAGATATAAAAGATTGTCAGCGTATAAATGTAAGATCCGCACTACATCAGCTCGTAGGAAAGATTATATAGACGTAAAAGTTCTCTCGGTACAGTTCATTAGAAAGTAAAGTAGTGATACATTTATTGTTACCCTTATTATGGACAAATGTTTCTCACCGTTTGCTTTGAAATTCTTCAATTTCCCAGATAGCAAGCTGACGTTCATTTATCGTCGTGTAAAAGTGATCCAAAACATGTGAGAAATTCGAAAGGAACCTTCCAGTGGTTAAACAAAAGAATTTTAAAAGCAAACTTATTATTTGGGAATAATTTGGGAAATCTTTCGAATTGGTTCGAACCTCTTCTTTCTTATATAGAGAAGGAAAAGTTAAAATGTCTCGATATAAATAAAGCGATGAGAAAAAGTTAAAATTACTCGATATAAATAAATGATGAGAAAAATTCGCACACAACGGCGATAGAAATGAAAATTCTATTCTTCTTACTTTCTTTCTAATAAGAAAATGTTTTTACACCTATTTACATTCACAAACGCTATTCAACAATTCGTAATAATGCGTACAATGTAATGTGTCACACGGCAACGCCTCCCAGACTATTATAGTCGCGAGAAGGCAATTATGACAATGCGGCGACACATGCTTCTCAAGAGACGTAAAGTCGGCTTCGGTCGACAGCCTGATGAACACGGCCGAGGGAAAAATGAAAAGCATGAGCGCGTGGAGAGAAAGAGGGTAAGAGCGCGGCTATAAAGCGATCCAGTTTCGTCGAAATTCTCAGTTTGTCAGTTATACGTATATCGCAGATATCACTGCGAATCGTAGCGAAGCGACCGATCTTCCAGTTGGTGCTGCAGCATGAAGACCGGGCTGGTGTTGCAAGTAAATGACCGACCAGTTATAGATATCTAAACGGCTGTATAGATCTCGTAAATTTTGAATCTCGGTCGACAGTTCTTCTCGTTGCGCAGAGGAAGTGCTTCGACAACTTGTGCTCTCTGTGACCTGCTAATCCTGCTAATAAATAATTTAGTATAATTCAACGCGCGCGCGCAAGTCAAGTTAGTCGGCATGTGATGTTGCTCGAGGTCGCCGATAAATTATTAAATATGCGTGAACGAGAGAATAAAATTTAGAAAAAAGAAAAATCGAAAGGGAATGTACTAAATTAATCATTGTGGTAATTTGCAGTTGGCGCTGCCCGTGATGCTACTAGTCGGACCCTCGGAAGAATTTTTTTTAGACTAGTGAGTGCGTTTTTTATTATTTTTTTCAGTACCGAGACTATTAAGACTCGAAAAGAGTTATTTGGTCTTATACAGAATGTTCCAAATCAATCTGAACTCCTTGTGAATTTTTTTATTTTGAGTTATTTTTATTCGACCGGAAGGTCGATGCTATTTTTTTCACAATTTTTTAGATCCTTCGGTAATCGAATTCTAAGCTGAGTTTAAGTAGACTCGCGATTGTCTGAGTAATAAGCTTTTATCACCCTAGCCCCGCTCCGAAGCGGTTCAATTTTTAAAAAGCCTTCTTGATGAATCTCTCTCTCCTCTCTCTCTCTCTCTCTCTTCTCTCGATTGGAACGATGACAAGCGTGTCATTTTATATCTACTTTTCACTTTTACGTCTTTCATCATTTATTAACACCTCTTACGTTGCAGCCCTAAGAAAGCACTGAAGGAATTCTTCCAATCTCTGAAGGAGAAGAAGACCAAGACGAATCACGTGCAGCATTATCACATACACTATCTTCCAATGCCGGCGATGCCTTTCCATCCATTAGCATGGACGAAAGCTCCGGATAAATACTATCTCGACGAACTTTACAGGTACATTCCAGTTTTTCGAGTAAAAAGGATTAAACTCGTTTCGCGACTCGAGATTGCACCTGATAAAAAAAACTAATCTGGATAGAAACAATAAATCATCGCGCTCGAGGGAAAGTGATACTCCAAGTTCAGTTAGTTATCGTATCTCGAGCACGCGCGAGAAAACTCGTAATCTCGCGGCGCCAAGATCCTTCAGCTCTATTTGCAAATGTTATATTAATATCACGCATGACTGGCGCTACCCATGAGTGTTCTTTTTAATTTTCTAGCGACACTCTCGCGTCGTTCGGCTGGTCGGACCTCCGCTACAAATACGCGCCCGATCCCTCGCTAATCTTTTCGTCGGGCTTTCAACACCTGTCCGAGCCGGATCCATGGGATGACCTCTGGAGCGACGAGATTCTAGGTGAGTTCGGATAATTCCGCGCGACGGAAAAATCAATCGTTCGTTCGTCGACCGGAACGAGTAAGAGGCGGAGCTGGGCGATCTCGAGCGATTAAAAATAGCGATCTTTTTCTTTCGCAGGCACCGACGACGCCTACGATACGATCGATCGTAACTCCAGGGGAATACTGATGCGGATCCCCATCAACCGGCAGCTCATGTTCCATTTGCCGTTGAAGAAATCGCGACAGAGAAGGTCGGAGACGGTGACGACTTAAGGCTACGCTGAAACTAACTAATTGTGATTAAAATTGGTCACCGAATGCTACATCAAATCATTCGTTTAGCTTTAGTTTAGCTAATTGAAAGCTTACGATTAGTCTCTCCAAGCGCTTAGTCTGATATAAGTTTCACTTAGATGGCTTGTTATTTATTGCGCGAATAACAGACATCCCGAGAGATGTTTCTTTGACATCTCTGTATTCTGTTGGATCACATCTAGATCTCGCTCGCCTAAAGCGGCGCAAAATAAATGTGAAATAATCACGCGTTTAGAATTCCGACGTGGAGCTTTGGGTCGCATCCGCGAGTAACAGCTGCGGAAGTTGTTTACACAGTTTAGCCGCGCCCGCGTGAAATTTTGGGGCGCACGGACGACGTCGCCGAGTCGTTTTCAGCAACGATTCGGGCAGTAATTCACGCAGTTCCGGTACGACCGAGGTGGCCCGCAATTTCCTTCGTTCGATTCGAGCTCTTTGCCGCACCTCGTAATCTTCCTGCAGCCTCGACGAGAGCCGCGTCATGTATCCGCGATCTGTCAATCGCACTACGTGACTTCCCATCAGCGACGTCAGTCGCGATCTCACGGGTGTATAACTGATCCTGTGTCGATTAATTAAGAGGTTACTCTCGAGCAAGCCGGCCGACGAGACTTCAACCCACCCGTATCTTACGCAGTCCGTTTCCCACCACGCCGGAGGCGCGTCGTACAGGTCCACAGCCGACGAGAACATATCTGCCTATATAAATTGTAATCTATTTTAGGAGTGAATTCTTTTAACGCAAAATTTTTCGTAACCTGATAACTCTATTAAAAGATGTTCTTTTGCAACTCGAGCGTTTTTTGTCTCACATTCCCCGTGATACCGTTAGAGTCTACTTTACACGATCCATTCTCGTCGGAATTCCGAATCGGAATATGATTCTGTTTGTAATTTCACGTGCCACGATTATGAGAAACATTTGGAGAATCAGAATAAAAAATATATACATGTACACATATATGAAATTATATAATGTATAAAAATTATAGAATTCTATCCTGAAATCTAGCGCGAGTTGTAGATCGTCTAAAATGGGCTTTAGATATTTGAGAGATTTCGTAGTTATACGTAAGATTAATTATTAAAACTCAAATTTTATTACTAACTTAATAATATCTACAATTTGGGAGAGAAATCCTTTCTGTTTAATCGAGCGTAAATAATACCCGATGGCTTATCCATAGGCAGATAAACTTCCTTGTTCTGTCCTTGTATGACTTTGGAGAACTTGCTGAAATCCAGATCGAAGTAATGCTTGTTCGGCATTTGCATCTCGATGCTACGAATCTGCAAATATTTCATTCCCGCGTAGTGTACACGTAATAAGTAAGATAAAATAATTTAATAATATTAAATTAGTTTCCAGATATTTAATTATTTAATTTATTAATTTAATATTAAATTATATATCAAGATATCTTTTTGACAAAAAAAAAATTAAAATAGTAGACTGTTGTTTTGTAAGAGCTCCCGCACAATGAAAAATATAAGGAACAAGGAGCAGATATTAGCGATTAGGACTGAGGATAGCATTGATATACGGCTTCTGATAGGTCAAAAATTTATTGCCTGTGTTATTTCCTATTTCTGTTGTCTGTGTTTTTCATTATGCATCCAGTTTTATTCCTGATTCCTTAGTTCTAATCGCTAATATCTGTTCCTCGTTCCTTACATTTTTCATTGTGCAGGGGCCTTAATAATTACATGTTATTATACTAACTTGCTTGACTTTATTAAGTATGCACTTTTCTGTGAGATAAAGCGTATTCTGCACACTGGGCGAATAGATTCCCGTGTCCGGTGGACCCGCGAAATTTTGCATAATGCATTCCTTTACCATGTCCCACACGCGGTCGAAATCCACCCCGGTCGCGGTGGAGAAGTCCCAGGTCGCCGTTACGACGGTGCTGAAAATACGATCGTTCATGTCCGGCAACGTCCTGTACTCATCCTGAATGAAATCCGTAAATGAGCTTTGCGTGGTTTTCAATACTCGCAGCTCCTTTAATCCACCGCGTATTCGTGGTGATTCTAGAATTGAGTTAAATTCCAAAATAAATTAACGGGCTATTTTTTTCTGTTCGTTCAAATAACTTCAATCTTTCTGATGTTATAATAAGCTTTATGAAATTTTCTTTTCAAAATAGAACGCCAAATATATATGCTTCCGGCAAATATGTATATTAAAATGTATTGCGTTAGCATATATTTGAATAGCACGAGAAGTAATATTTTAAGTAAAAGAGATATCAGAAAGATAAGAAAACTCATAAATATTTTACGCGTAATCCTACTTGTTTACTTTCTTGCAAGAGCGATATAAAAAGGTCACGCCAGCCGAGAATGGAAAGTTAATTCTACTAATTATAGTAAATTTACTTGAACTCTGAAATAGATTTTATGATTATCTCATTGTCAAAATGTATTTTCTATTTTTGATCTAATCAACGCAAGCTATACATTTTCAACGTGTCGTCTTTCCACTTTCCAAATCAATCTCGGCGAGCTACGTGACACAGAATCGCGCGAGCAATCATCTCTTTCTCGAGCCGTACCGTTTCTGAGCTGACTGACTTGGCAGAATCTCGTTGCGGTGGGGCACATAATGAAGGCGTGATTGTGCGGCCGGTTGTCAACCTGGTACCTCGCCCACGGGTACTCCTCGACGTTGATACTGACTTCCGCCACTTGCTCGTACATGTAGAGGAAATGCGAGCAGAGGAGAAGCGCGAACGCCTCGGGCGAGTGGATGCCGTGTTTCTTCGCCATCAGGTACACCGTGTTCTTCTGGCTATCCGTCGCGATGATGTCCCGATTGTCACCCTCGAGATAATCCCTCTGAGAGCTCAGGCGCAGATGCGTGTCGACCTCGTACTCGCGAATCTCGTGTCGCAACTCGTCGCTCCGACGCACATACAACAACTTGACATTGTTCTTGCCGTAACCGCAAGCGCCTAATTCGTACTCGCCCCTAAACGCGAATTCCCTCTGAAGTTATTTGCCGTTTAGATTTTTTCATTCGTTCACAAGTCTCCTACCCCCCTTCCGACTTATTCATACACAGAGAAAATATTATATAAGATGCTTCATATTCCTTTTCACATTTTTTTTGTTATAACGTGGAACGTAATGTTGTAAGAATTTAAATTGTAATAGTGACAATGAACTATTGATTTTAGCTAATCACGTTGGTAAAAATTACGATGCGCATTGTGAAAAGTTACAGGTATTTTAAACCACGTTACGGGGACAATTTATATATAACAATACTTATTGTTAAGCCCATTTTAGACGTTCTATAATTCGCGTCAGATTCCGAGACAGAATTCCATTTATAAATTTTACACGCTGTGTATTTTGATACATATGCTCGCATCTTAATATTTATAACACATGTGTGTATTCTTGATTCTCTAAATGTTTTTTTCGTACAAGGCATATAAAATTATAAATAGAATTCTGTCTTGTATTCTGACACAAATTATTAGGTCGTCTAAAGCGGGTTTTAAATTTAAAGCGTAATCGGTCTATTTTTCGTCGCGTCTAAATTTATCGTATTGATATCGTAATTATACTTCCCGCGGACAAAATAAAACGTAACAATTTGTACAGGAGCAAAACTGAGCGCTGAATTTTTGATCGACAAATTGTACATTAAAAATTCAAATAATAATGGAAATCCTGTTATAATTCTTACTACAATATTTTCTTTGTCATATATTCATCACTTTCATCGCTTACGCTTTGTTCGCTTATATTTAACTAATAAAGCGTCCGGAGAAGAACGATGGAAAGAACTACCTTAGGTACCTTTTGTCATTTTCGCTGATATTCACACGTACATCCCTCGCGCTACGCGCAGATTCCCTGTCTCTCATCGGTCTACTGAACGAATACTTATCGTCACTCGGCATATGGGAAAGCTGTTCCTTAAGCGTGGACATATCTCTCCTGGAGCAAGATTACTTTGGAGCAAGACTATCGGCGTTGTACTACGTGCCTTACGACAGCGTTAATTGATATATATGAACGAATAAATATCGCGTCCGAAAATCACACGTCCTCTCCCTCGCGCTTTTGAACTCAACTCTGTCGGTCCCATCTTATACGCATCGAAAACTTCTCTATCTAGACCCGATTGACCCGATGATCTTGTTATGACATCGTCGACGGCGAAGGGGGGCAAGTTTATCATATTGCGAACCAGACACATCTTATTGTTAATCAGTAGCCAGCTATTTTTTTACGTTAAATATTTTTAAGTTACTTAAGATTTGTTCGCAGTTAAAAATCACTGCTATGTTACCGAATAATAACTGCTCTTGATTGATAAATAAGAAATGCGAGATGTCTCGTCATGCAATGTGTTAACATTAACATCCATAACGTGATAATCTCGGCGAGAAGGTCGAGAGGAAACTATAAAAAAAAAACTGCAGCAATTTTGTCGTAGTCGATCCGAGTTTCGTCGCCGTTCCGAGAAGCGTCGGTCATCTCCAATCGTGCCCTACTCCAGTTACGTGGAAACCATATTGGGAAATATGTCGATATCCGTGTGCAAAATCCGCTTCTCCCAAAAATTGACGTCAAATCGATAGGATCGTCGCAATACGTAAATAATGAATTATCAGCATGCGCAGTTCGGATGAGATATCTGCATAAATGGATTAGCATATATTAGTATTCGCCGATGATATTTATTCTTCTTCGCGGTGGCTACGATCGTTGAGATTTATTTTTCTTTTCGCTAGATATGCTACTTATTTTTCTTGTATTTATCTTTCTTTCCGAGAATTATGATCAGATCACGAGGGTCGAACGAATATACTTATTATTAAATCAATATTATTTTCTATGCTCATACAGTAGTAAATACTTAAGAGTCACGTTTCAAAGATCATTAATAAAGTGTATTTGTAGAATAATAAACAAATAATATTATCGTGACAGTTGCTATGTTGTTTGTTTCAATGCTAGTCGCACAAAATTTTTCTCAACAAAATTAATTTAGAGCAACTTCGATCGAACTTCGATTAACTTAATTGGTGATTGTTAATATAATTCAACTAAGGTAGAATCATTAAAGCAACATTTCTAACTATCAATTCGTTATCCCTAATCCAATCTTTTCTTCCACATGTTAAATAACAAAAAATTAAGAAGTAAATATGTTAAATAACAATAAAAATTAATTTCTATCAATCACCGTTTCCGCATGAAGTTATGCGCATTGGAAGCGTACTTGAGAGGTCGGTGAGTTATCATCATACATGTCTGGTGTCCGTGCATCATGAAACACTGTTGGTTAAAAAAGTTCGAAATTGTTTATTCGATAATTAATTAATTCAATACTGCGCAAGTTATTTTAAGAGCAAAAATGCTATTTTGTTTTAGCGTAGCGAGATTGAACTTACCGTAAGTACAGCGCCGAGCCTCTCCCTCTTTTCCAGCTTCCAGCGGTCGAACGATTCTAGCCAATCGCTGGAGAAGGAAAATGCAGGGAGACTCGCAGAGGGTGACACGTTCGACGTACGTGTAAGCGCAATTCTGCTCGCTGCGCCTTAAATCGAACAGCCATGTCAACATTTTCCGCTCACGTGTTGTCGTTCTCGCTTGTCGCTCATTTTCTAACCTAACGTTCAATTCTCCACGAGACAAAAATGCCGTACCATGATCGTCGGAGCCGAATCCGAATCCGAATCCGCGTCCGCGGGGCGCGAATTTTGCATTGCGATTATTCGCGATCTCTCGCGATGTCTAGACGTGCGCGCACGCGCGCTCGACCCACGACCCCCTCAAACTTGAGCAACTTCACGCGATGTCACACGTGGTCACACGTGTCACACGTAGAACAACGTGACGTTTGCAGGAAGTTCGGTCTTTGAATCTTTCGTGCACTTTGGGTCGTATCCCGAACGCATTTTTATCGATAAATGCGCGCATTTATCGATAAAAGTGCGTTCGGAATACGGGGGCCTTTTACGTCTTCTCTCTTTTTCTCTCCAACGTCGTACCCCTACACCATTTCATTTTAAGCGCAGAAGGTATACCGCGGTGCAGCTGCAAGGAGCAGACCAGGCTATAGCTGTCAATAATGCGTGATGATGCTGGATGATGCGTCATGCGATCGAGAGCGAAGATCGACACCGACGAATTTTTATCGATCTCGTCGTATGGAAAATTCATACATCATAACGCGACGCCACTAATAAAAAACGATGAAACAAAATACTGTTCGCTCGCTACGCGTCGGCACTCGCGCTCGATCGATGCCGTTTATCTCAATTCGTTTCGGATTACATTTGGTTATCGCGATCACTTCCTCCGTCTTATCTGAAAGTTAAGAGACAAGTGGGAAGTATTCTGTATCATCCGTTCGTCCATTCTCGCGTTCTCTCGTCTCGCGGAACATGCACCGAGCCCGTTCGTGCGATCTCGCGGCAAAACTATGGAGGAGATCCAACGTCGTGCCGGCGATCCATCGGAGATCGATCGCCGGCGTCGGCCGGCACATGCTGCACGCGCTCGCCTACGGACCCGATGTCGCGGCCGCCCAGAAACACGGATTACCCATCGTGGCCCTGGAATCGACGATCATCACGCACGGCATGCCGTACCCCGATAACTTGAGCACCGCGCTGAAGGTCGAAGACGCGATCAGAAAGCAAGTTTGTATAGCACCCCCGATGACGTTCTTTCTCCCTTCTCTTCCTAGGCTCGAAAGTAATGTGCAAGAAATTTATACAAGCTCCTGTACAATCAAAAGGTTTTAATTGTTTATCGATAAAACGAATGTGCGTTGCTTGAATTATCGCCGGAGAATTTTACAAGTTGATATTACAAATGTAGCTTTGAAAATTAATCTGTCACTATTGGACGGATAGCGTTAACGCTAATCGACTTATTGTTTTGTTCAAATTTCAGGGTGTCGTACCTGCAACGGTAGGAATTATAGATGGCAAAATATACGTAGGCTTGAACAACGAGCAATTGGAGACCTTATCCAAAGCTGACTCTGCAAGGACTATGAAATGTTCGCGCAGGGATATTTCTTTCATTCTGTCGCACGGATTGAACGGTGGTACAACAGTCAGTGGGACGATGTTAATCGCACACGCAGCTGGTATTCCGATAATGGCAACAGGCGGCATCGGCGGTGTTCACAGGGGAGCTGAGCTGACTCTCGACATCAGCGCGGATCTGATCGAGCTTGGACGCACCCCGGTGGCAGTTGTCTGCTCCGGCGTCAAATCTATCCTGGATATTGGCAAGACCTTGGAGTACTTGGTAGGTGCATGAATATAAATTTGTGACTCATACAAAACTTATTAACGTCCGCTCTGTTTCCAGAAATTGACATGGAAATACTCGCTTTTATGCTCGCAGGAAACTCAGGGAGTGCCGGTCGTAAAAATAGGCGACACGCCAGAATTTCCAGCTTTCTACTGTTCCGAGACCTCGGATAAATTAAAAGCGCCGTGCAGAGTCTCCAACGCCAAGGAGGCAGCTGGTATTGTGGAGACGCAGGGAGTACTGGGCATCGGCACGGGGATATTATTTGCAGTCTCTATCCCGGAAAAGTATGCGTTGGAACCTGGCGTTGTGGATGCCGCTATATCTGAGGCTTTAACGAAAGCAAACGCTATGCGCGTAACGGGCAAGCAAGTTACGCCATTCCTTCTAAACGAACTCAACAAGATCACGCGTGGTCAATCTCTCGAAGCGAGTGAGTAAACAGAGACTGACGGAGTGCAACGTAAAATGCGGTACCTAAAATGTAATTGTTATGTTTAAGACGCCTTATCGATGATTTTGCAGATATAGCTCTAATAGAAAATAACGCCAAGGTTGCGGCCGAAATTGCCACGAATCTCTGCGAAAGATCTCAAACAGCCCGTGTAAGATCTGCTTCTGTGCGATCGATAATATCAAGGCAAAAACCGGTAAGCCTGAAAGCAACGTAAAAATTGTCCTTAAAAATAAACTCGAAACGCTTTAAAAGGCGACGTTGAGAAGTTACTTTATATCTAACAAGCCTTATCGTAACATTCAAGGCTAACAGTTAAATAAGTCATTCCGTTATCTCTACTTGAAGTATACTTATACCGATCGTCTTATGCAGATAGTGATTGGCGGGTCAGTCTTGGACACTGTACTGCAAGTGAAGGAGCCCGAAATAAACGTAAGTCAAAAATCTCACAATCAAAGTTATACTAAATAACCAATTTTTTCCTTATATATTCATATTACATAATATAGTTTGTAGAACAGTAACAGTATTTATATACAATTACCACCTTTTTTTTCTTTCTTATGTACATTTAATAATATCAAATAATGGGAAATTTCGCGTAGAATAGGGGAAGAGTATGGGTGTATGTTAACAAACGCTTTATAGAATAGCAAACCTATGAAGTACGGTCGTCGCAACCGGCGCCGTATCCCCGTAACGTAAATTAAATACAGACGCAAGCTTGTTGATACGATATTATGAAAGGTTCACCAACGTAAACGCGCTATTGAGCTCGATTGTAGCTTGTAACTACGTGTCAATTATCTCGCGTTCGCCCTTCTTTGCTAACAGTCTTCAGATACACTCGTTTTTTTTTCTTTTTATCACGTGTACGTCGTCTTTATACAATATTAAGGTATTCAAAGCTTTTTAAATGTGCATACTCTTCTTTCGGTATTCGCGCTACGATCACTCTATGAAACATCTCGTTTGCGACATCGCACACGTGGCGGAAGCGGATCGATTGGTCAAGGAGCGCGGTTAAGTGGGAAATCGATCTTTATGTCATTTGTACGGACGTATCTTTGATCGTCAGATATCTTCGTTAACATACGATAATATTTAGATAGATCTCCTATTTAAATAGTATTAACCGATAGAAAAGATGATGGGGGATGTGTAAACTCGTATCTACTTCTCTTTTGCCTCGGTCAAAGAAAGATCGCACTTTTGTGAGACTGCCATCTCCTGTTGACCGATCTGCCGGATTCGGATCCGCGCAATGTCGCAAACGGCTAATTGTTCGACCATACCTAGTTTAAGATATATAATAAATTGGGTTTTAAGCAGGCACTATTCAAAGCTCCCCGTCTTCCACTTTAGTTTGTATATTACATTTAGATACCGATCCGTTACAAATCGCTACGCTCGTTTGAACTTTGAAGTCTTTCTTGCAGTGTGGTTGTATATAACGTTAGGAAATATCGTCCGAATAAAATATAAACGCCTAAAATACTTCGCTCGTCTTTTCTTTCTAGTAGATGGTACATTAATACGACAACCGAAGCGAAATCAGATATCTCGTGTCTCCGGAGTGTGATATAGTTTCATAGTATGTCTTTTTTTTTCTTTCCGAACGTATTTTCTTTCCACTAATTAATTAAAAAACGGTTAGTCTCTCTCTATCTTCTGTATATAACATCTTTATATACATTTAGTGGCAGAGGCTGTGTGTCTGCGAGGTGTAAGCTTTCACATTATTATTACATTCAACAATAATTCGATGGTCTGATTAAGAAAGAATGATGGGACTTGCGCGTTGTCGGTAAAAGAAAATCTCTTTTTACTCTAGGGAGAATGAAAGGAGTCAATTATCTTGTTTGGCGACAACGCACAAATATTCTACTTCGCTAATAATGGCCCAAGGATGATCAGGCGCTGCTCGAGATTAATAATTACCCTGTTTTCCAGACTAGTGTAATTATACGTGAACATGTGAAACGCCAGATTTCGTAACACGTAAATTCAACTGCGACAGATAGGATCAACGTAAAAGCGTCCCATTTTGTAACATCGGCGGAGACGTGCGTTCGAACAATTAACAGATAATATCTCGGTTTCTCCTTAAGCAGACGATCGACACACTTATTATCTATCATATGCCGGTATATACAGCCTACTATGGTATTTGTATCCGTTTATCATTGCATCCCCATTAAATGTATAACCCTAAGATTCCTTTAATCCTAGCTAGGAAGCCAGTTATTTCGAGTGTTACGTTATGTCTTTGTCGCTCACATCACGGATCTCCATTATTGGGACACCGGAGAGGCGTATGAGGCGTGCGAAAAATTAAAAGAGAAAACAGGTTAAAGCACCGAATGAAATAACTCCGGTATGCGCTTATTTTAGTCCAACAGTGATGGTCCAGTTACAGGAAAGGTAACGGTACGAGAGCTACTTGCGTGACGCGTATATCTTTTAGATGTATACGTAAAAACGATTAGGAATCGTTTAATCGTCGCCTACATCGGAAATCTCTTTTTCCCTCTCATCCGCTTCTTTTGTTCTCTATTGTATTATTAGCGAGGGGACTAGGGGAACCCTCGTCGCTCAAGGGTGTCTAGACGCACATTCATTTTGTTGGAGAAGAGGAGGATCAATTTGGCAGTAGTATCTCACAATATTCTCCTGTAACTATCGTAATTATATCTAAAGGTCTAAGGATCGTTAGAGAACTTCATCAGTGTCGTGAAATTCGATGGTTGGTTAGACGGTAATGTTTCCGTGAAGCGTACACAGTTCGCTTGTCTGAACGGATACACAGGTTGTCTGCATTATTAAGAGAACCAAACACGTGAAGTCGCGCGTGAAGAAATATAGCCTCAAGTTTCCTCAAGTCAGACAGAAGTTTGTTAACAAGTCTTGAATCGTAACTGTTCTTCTGGTAGTTGCAAAAATGTCGATTAATACATCTAATAATATCCAAACGCACATAATGTGCGATTTTGAAAAATAAAAAGAATATATCTAAAAGATCTTTGAAAGAAAGAGAAAAATCTTTGCATTATTAAAACAGAAAGGAAAGAAAATAGATCTCTCTGTACCGTCAAGATAACGCTTCGCCAGGCAGAAACGCGATCCACGAAGTATATATCCGATTACTAGCTCGCGAGTCTTTAATTAACTCGACAGAGAATTGTCGGGTCCAGAGACAATCCAACGGGAACAAGAGCTTCGTGTGTCATTTATAGGCGACGATAGTTACCCTCGACTGTGACATACTACCGGGCGTTGAATTGAACGTTATCTTCGTTTAAGATATGAGAAACGGCACGACGATATCCCCGTAATACGCTGATGACACGATCGATGACGGCTTTATTTGGATGTGGGTAACGCAGGAAAGTTTCACAGTTAAAAATAAATCTGCAAAAGTAGTTATGCGATACACCGGCCGTGCGAGGACGGAAAAGGCATGTATGTTAAGGTGTACGCTTGCGAGGAGAGCCCGGGGCGGTTAATGAGCAACCCGCTAGGCATGCGCGCGCGCGCACAAACACAGCGAAAGCTCACGTGGAAAAGCGACGGATTAATTCTGTAAAAGTCAGGAGACTAAAGAAAGTGGTTTCTAACGGTCATTTAAAATTAGCGTGCACCTACCCTCTATAGGTTGACGTCGACGATGACGAAATTAGCACACGACCACGAGAGTACAGGCCGTAAATAGAATGGTTTCTTCGAACTGTCTTTCACGCGGGGTGTGAGTTGCTCGCCGCTCGTTTTAAGGAATCATAGGGCAACGACGTTCCAGCCTCGAATCGCGCTTTCTATCGTTTATTTTTTTTCATCCCCGGATCGCGCGAGATTTCGCTCTCGTGCCACGATCTGATGTGCAAACTTAAACGCCCCTTCGCAAGTTTCGTACAAAACGGAGCTCTTTTTGTTTCTCTTTCTCGCTTTAATTGTATATGTTTTGATTTGGTTCTTTCGTTAATAAATTGTACAGTCCCACCGTGTGATATCGATTCGTGAATGCTTGGTCTCTCGCGTGTCTCACCGTCTAACGCTGCCCGTCGTCGTGGTCTTTTCTCGATGTCAAGCGCGCACTATCGCGAATCGGCGGTAAGAGACCTCGGGGGGTGTGAGGTAGGGGTGAGCTATAGAAGACGAGCTGAACAGCGGTTGTCAACCCCCTTCACTTCCGCCGGTCTCGATGCGACGTCGACGACGACGATGACGACGGCAGCGTTTCCTCACGTATATCGCGCCCGTCTGTTGGACTAGCGCCTGCCAGTAGCTCGCCGGATGTGTGTATGCTACTCCTCTTAAAAACAGAAACTGAAACGTCTGGACAGAGGGTTGTCGTTCCTTTATTTGTATAGCGGTATGTCGGCGCGCCGGCGATTGCTCCTGTACAGGAAACGGTTCGAGGTGTTTCGCCACCATCTCCATAGTCAGGTGCGCCTGCTTTGACCGCCCGTTACGGTCACGCCCGCACCCGGGCTGGTGCCGTTCGACAGCAGCAGCCTACGGTTAAACTCACGCATCTCGTAGTTGTTGTTGCCGTTGCTCTTCTCACGGCCGCCGCCGGCCGCGCAGCTGTTGTGGTTGTTCATCGAGATGGGCGTCGTCTCCTCGAGGATCAGCGCGCAGTGACTGTTCGTGTCGCTGTCGGCACCGCCGTCCTGTAGATTGTTCGGCAACATCGGATACCGGCCGGTATTGCACTCGTCCAATTGCGGCAACAGCGACGCGTTGCCTGAAAATGAGGATGATAGATAAGTGTCCTTGCCTCTCTTCCTCTAAAAAGATATCGAATCCTATCTGCTAGGTATCTCGATTGAGATTGTCATTAATCTTCCACCTTTGGCCTATCGATACGATACTCGAATACACAAGTAAAAAAAGTGACAATTAATATACGTATATTCAAGTAGTTAATCATTACTTAAAATCACTGCTATATGATAGAAACTTCATTCTACAACGCCAATGACGCTAATGAATTAGAATCTGGATTCCGACGTTAACTAGTTTGGACTGATCGACGATATTGGATTCTTAGGTATTTTCATAAGCGGGGGTTACTGGAACGTACCGGAAACCGTAACCGTGTTGGGCAACGTTGTGCGTCTCGTGATGCTGCCGTTGTTGTTGGTCATTTCCGGCATCACCTGGGAAAAGGGCGGTTGCGCGAATTGCGTGGGCGGCGGCGGCGGTTCTCTCAGCAATCGTATCTTCTGTATCATCTCCCGTATCTCGTAGCGCAGGATACCGAGGAAGCAGAGCTTGGCGAAGGCGATCACGCAGAAGCCCAGGACGAACAGCAGATCCGCCGTTTTCCTAAGCCAACGTACGAGCGTCTCTTCGCAACCGCGCGTGTACGGATGCTGACAGGGCTCGGTTGCGTTTATGCTGGCTCCGCAGCAGGTCGACGAAAAGTTGGGTCCAAAATCCTTAGGCCCGGTCACCGCGCAGCACATGAACTCCCGCTGAAGTCGATCCCACTGTTCGGTGAATCGCGGCTCTTTATTGTAGTCCATCTGTGAGCGAGAGATCGTCACTTAGAGGCACAGTACAGTGTGCGTTAAATCTATTGGAGGCGGAAAGTGGCTCTTTGTCTTTTGGTCGAAGAAGTAAAAAGTCATATGAATTCTTCTGTTGCGCTATACAATTTACAGATATATGTTTACAGATATATAGTCCACGAACCGAAAAGAGTTTTCAACATCTC
Organism: Temnothorax longispinosus; assembly: GCF_030848805.1. Classification (NCBI taxonomy): domain Eukaryota; kingdom Metazoa; phylum Arthropoda; class Insecta; order Hymenoptera; family Formicidae; genus Temnothorax; species Temnothorax longispinosus. The sequence continues at coordinate 385,192 of NC_092358.1, read as the reverse complement.
ATAAACCTATCCTATCGAATACGATTACTTCAACACGCGAGGAACTAAGTTTATTTCGATACGCAGGACGAGAGAAAAAGCTCATTGGTTTTTCTGACGTAATGCAATACGCCTCTAAACGGACCAGAAGCTCTATTGAACTAATTGGGAAGGCTACCGATAGCGCACCTGCAAACGTAGCTTGAGCGTGGGCCTGAGGTCGGCGCGCATTTTCTCGAAGCGGAAGATCCAGGCGACTCCGACCACGGCGTCGCCGAACAGCAGTATCAGCAATAATATCCAGTAGATGTGGAGCAGCCGGGCGCTGAGCCGCCTGGCAGCGATGCAACCGAGCAGCTGCACCAGGCCTAACTGTGCCGTCAATGCCAGATAGCCGTAGAGCGCGGTGGGGTCGTAGACGCGGGGTACACCCGGCACCACGTGCCGACGTGGATCACCGGTGAACAGGAGGGTCTGCGACACCGCGGCGACGAAACCGATCGCGCTACCGAACAGCACCAAGTTACAGGCGTAGATCCAGAGGCGGTAATATCGCATCGCGATGTCCCGACCACCGCCGGTGAGTCGTTGGGACGTCACCGACGACGGCGCCTCGTCGGCGACGTGATCGCGGCTGTCGCTCCTCCGGGCGTCTCTCTTGAAGACGTTGTTATTGTTGACGTTATTGTTGTTATTGTTATTATTAATGTTATTATTGTTGTTAATGTTGTTATTGTTATTGTTGTTGTTTGTAGTGGTCGTGGTGTTGGTATCGGTCGAGTTCCGATGCTCCTCACGGTCGTCCAGCAGAAAGAGAAAGGGCGGCTTCGCGCTGCAGTCCTTCGTCGCTGTCTTTTGGCTGTGCGTCGACTGCGGGGTGACTGAACGTTGCAGCAGCATCACCGTCATACTATCGTGCCACCCTGGTGTGCGTGTCCTCGTCGTAAGGATTGTGCCCCGCGGACGCGGAGGGCTGAATAGGAGAGACGGGCCAGCGCGTTGCACCGTTAGTGGTGGCCACCGCCGCGGTACTCACGCGAGAGAGGTGGTGGCGAGGGAGGATTCTCTTTACTCGTGACCGGCGCGAGTCACGCGAGGCACATCGTGCTGCATCGCCGGACCGGAAGGTCGTTCGTGGTAACGTTCATGGTTGTTCCCCTCGTGTCACGCACACCTGTCGTCGTGCACCGTTGAGCACCGCGATGGCGGTCTTCGGTTTTCCGGCAGCCGGAACGATAAATGATCCTCCTAAAAAGAGAGATATATGAGATATATGAAAAAGGTGTGAGAGACATATTTTTAACAGACACACATCCTCGAATCTGTCTACCCGATCTTTTGACAATTTTTTAGGATCCAGAAATTCGATTTGACCTTCGATCTCGGATCATCCGCTTCTTCACCGGATGCCGCACAATTCAATGTTCTCCTTTCTTGCCCGTTCTGCCTCGATCTAACAGGGACACGCGGGGGAGACGCGAGAATTAAACGGAAATCAACGTGCGTGCGTTTCCAAGTCGAAGCCAACAGCGGGAGGAGGCATAGCGTGCGCCTCGGCGGATTGTATTTCTTTCTGACAGTTGTAGCGTGCGATAGGCGATTCTATTTATCGATCCTCCGCCGCTTAGCTCTATGTAGCTTTTCCGAGGAGGGACAGAGATAAATCGTGCGAGATAGAGGGAGGATATGCGCCTGAGTGAGTGTATCGGCACGAAGCGTCGCCGGCTCGGCGAATCATTGTGGAAGAACTGCAGAGACAACCTATCTGACGAAAAGGCATATATATACAATTTATGAAAAAGCAGGACTGAACAAACGGGTGAAATGCCGGAGAAACAGTTTACGGAATAGGAAGCAAAGTACAAAGGGGAGGAAGCGGAAAATCGCTTCGTATTATGTCCAAAATTATCTACGAGTACACACGGATCATCCCGAGATTATCTTCAGGGTCGCGAACACGGACATGCATCGCCGCGACATCGGTTCGGTCAGGGCGATGCGCCAAAGCGTGCTCCCGTTTCCGTGCATCGGCATTCGCTTTGCATGCAAGCATGCATGCATGCGGACAAGCAGAGGCAGGCAGCAAACCGCTGCCACGAGTATATGCGAGTGGCGCATTGTAATGAAAATACGGAAGAGAGTGAGAGAGCGGTAAGGGCCCATCGATCGTTTAAACCCTGCGCGTTAACGCGCGCTCTACACCGACACACGACACAAGCGAGGGACGTGTATGGGAGAAGATAAGGGAAGAAGAGAGAAAGAGAGAGAGAGACATTGACAGAGCGCGGTTACCTCTTTTCGTCCTAACGGAGAAACAATTTCCAGCGTCACGAAGACGAACAGTCAATGTCCTGGCCGGCGTCCAGTACTGCCTGCTTTACATAATCCCGCGGAGGGAAAAAAAGGAGAGAGAAACAGAGAGAGAGTGAGAGAGAAGAGGCGCGGATCGATGTCGCGCGACGATGCACCGCGTGCGATCCTTTCCCGACGCCGGATGCCGGAACGAGGAACGAGGAGAGACGAAGCAACCCATACGCCTTACTCAGCAGGATGGAGGCGCGATAAAAAAAATTGATGTCTTTAATTAGATATCGATACGAGGTGACATATCCCCCCGAAGAAGAGGCGCGAAAAGCTAGAGGGAGAAAAAGGACGACGAGGAGACGACGAGCGGGCGTGCGCGCTCGCGCGTGCAAGAGAAGGGGAAAGGAGGGCTGAAAGGTGGCAATGGATGGCAGGGGAGGGAACGTCGCGTTATGCAATCTTCCTCCCGACCTTCCCGAAGGAATTTATCGTCACTCGTTACGCTTCGTCCTATTTTCGCCGCATGCAACGCGCGGAGGGGGAGGAATGCCGCACGCCGTTACGCGTCACGCGAACTCGGTTTCACGGGCTCCGCCGACCGCACGATCGGGCCGATCGGGACGTCGGCGTGGACGCGACGCGTGACACCCTCAGAATGCTTGGACACGCTTCCGATGCCACCAGATTTCTTTTGATGCAATAGCGAACGATCTCTTCGACGAGGAAGGAGAAGAAGGAGGAGGAACACGATTGCCGTTTCGCGAAAGGACGACACCGTTCGCGCTGACCCGGCTTATTCGATCCATTAGATACCTCTGCGTAAGACGTCCTCCGGACGAAAGGCACACACGATGTCAAGGAGCGTTCTTTATCTTGCGAAGCAAGATCTCGGTCCTCGTAATCTCGTCCTTGAGGAAGAATCCTTTTCTTCAGGGAAGATCCTCGGGAAGAAAAAAAAAGAGAGTCCTTTCTTTCGAGGAGAGCAATCCCGTTCAACAGAGAGATCCGACTTCTCTTCGTTCCCGACTACTTTCGCACAGACAGCGAAACGCTCGAAAGATCTTCCTCGGTGGATCGCCTCGGTAATCGCGCGTTCTTCTACGACGCAAATCTCGCGACGCCGATCGGCAGAGTCTACGTGCACGCGGATTGCGGAGGCGCGATCTCGCTCGCCGGGACCGCTGCGGAATCGCTGCAGCCGGGTGTCGTCAGTCGGGCCGACCGTAGGACGGTCGGGGGGTGCACGAGGAACGCGATCGTCGTCGTCGTCTTCGTCGTCGTCGTGGTGCTTCCTTCACGGGCATCGCCGCGAGAGTCCTCCTCGGCAACGTCGTCCACGTCGTCGTCGTTCATGCCAGTCGCCCGCGTTTCCTCGTCATGCGTCTCTCTCGTGCTCTTGTGGATATCTCTTCACCAGCACTTCGTCCTCGGCTTTCTCGTCACCGGCGTTCCCGTGGTCCTGGCTCTCGACGCCGTCGACGTCCTCGCTCTCGTCCTCGGCCTCGGCCTCAGCCTCGTCCCCGTCCTCCTGGTCACAGTCGACACTTGACAAGGCCGTCGCCAGCCGTAGCGCATGTCGTTCGTACAACGCTTTGTGGAGCGGCGCGACGCGACGCGACGCGCTGCCTCTCACTGCCACGGATCACGCAGAGTCGAGAGCTCGTGCGCGCGACCGAGCGTCGTCGTCGTCGTCGTCGTCGTCGTCGTCGCGACGCCGCGGCCACAACGCCCGACGCTTCTCGCCCCGCGCGTCCGACGCATGGGATGACGTTCCAGGCGGACACGCGCGGCTTGCTTTACCTATCTATCTTGTCTATCTCTTGCGGTCTCTCCTTCTCGTCTCTCCCTCTTTCTCTCTGTCTAGCCTGTCGGTGACGGAGAACACGCGGCACCTGGGGGTACGTGGATGGCGGGGGTGGTCACCGTGAACAGCGCCCGAGAATAGGCAACCGGACTGGCTCGAGGATCGAGGAGGCTCTGCCACCGTCGTCGTCGCCGCCGCTCGCAAGACAGACTGATAGATAGAGGGAAGACACGCGAAGGGAGTAAAGGCAAGGGCGGACTATTGGAAGTGGGCGAAGTGGGCTCCGCTTCGATCCACCAGCGACCGCCGGTCAAGCGTCGTCACCAGGGGGATAAACTCGTATTCCAATATCACTATTTCATGTCACAGAAGGGTAGATAGGATTGGTCTTATTTGTGAAATCGAAATGGAGTACCGTGTCGTCGCGATAAATAGGTCTGACCGATAAGATCTCGTTCGTGAGAGGGTGCGCGCAGCCCCAAGCACAGCGCTGAACACGTAGAAATAGAGCTGAGGTGGAAGGAAAGAGGTGGAGAGATAAAAATGTCCAGCCGTATGTTACCACCGGATGTGGTACAAGTGCGAAAGACGGAGAGAGGGAAAGAGAGAGAGTATAGAATGGAGATACGTAGGCACCGGCTATACCGTGTATCAAAGATATAGGGATGGGGTGAGGAGGACGGAAGAGGTAAACGCTATATACCGACTTGAATATCACGGGGGGGTGGGTCTTGACGTGTTTCTCTTAAGTATCCGCTCTCGGCTGTACCCTGGAGCGAACGCCGACGTGTTATTGAATCTACAAATGGGAAAAGCGGGTGCGGAAAGTAAGCACCCCTTAGGGTATAGCTGAGGGCTAGGCTTTTTGCTAGATTCGCTCTTTCTACAATGCGTCCTCTTCAAGAGGACTTTTATGGTTCTAATTTATGTATCGCTTTTATTTTTGTCCCTCTTCTTCTTCGCCGCGTGAAAAAATCGTTTAATCGCGACCAGCGGATTTCGAATGTAAATTCCAAATGATCCTGAAGGGAATGATTCATTTCCAGAATGACGGTAGAACGCACACCGGGCGAAGCAGACGCAGCTGCGGCGGGGTTGGTCGGAACGTCGCCGACGCGTTGCTCAAGCTCGGCTTGAAGAACACGCGTCTGATATCCGTCGTCGGCGACGACGAGGATGGAAAGATCATTCTCGAGAGCCTAGGAGCCGGAAGCGAGACGGTGAAACGCATGTCGGACGTGAACACCGCGAGGTACGAGTCGCGAAACTTGCCGCTTCGTTGACGAATATTCCAAGAAACTTGCCCAATAGTCCCGACGAAAAATATCTAACAAGGCTACAAATATTCGGACAGTGTAATATTCAAATTATCTCAAATTATCATCTAATTACCCGAATCTATGAACATATAAATAATGATATGCTTAAATAATAGACAGCTTCTTATGGATAATGATAACGATATTTTTGGCTGTGTGGAACGCTTTCAGTTAAGGGAACCTGGGAATAAACAGAAATAGCTAAACACGGTCTAATTATCTAATTAGCAATTAGTTTGCTGTTTTATTCTCTATAGTGGAAAGGATAATTCGAATTCCAATATATTGTTTTTCTGTCTCTTCAGATACTAACAATAAGATTTGAATTGTCCGAATAATTCGAATATTCGAATTTGAGTAACTTGACGAATTGATTGTCCGGATATCCGAATATTAGCAAATCCGTTCGTATTGAACTGATTATATACTGTTAATATTACAGGGTGACCGTGGTATTGGACGTTAACGGCGAATGCCACTTCTGCATCAGCGAAATAGAATCCCTCACCGCGATCGCTCCGAAGTTGATAAAGGAATATCAATCGTATCTCGAAGAAGCAAGTCTCATCGTTCTCGACGCAGATCTCGAGTTGGACACCATGCGCTGCGTGCTCGACGTTGCGTCGCAAGCGAACGTTCCGGGTAAGTAAACATTTCTGCAGTAATTGTCTTTTTTGTTCACGAAAATGAATATTTCTTCGTTCATTAATTTCCTATATGTATATTTGTAAGTCAAATGATGTAATCCTATTATACACATTATATAATATTTATAAAATATATATATAAAAATCGTGATATAAAAAAAATCATGTGCATGCGTGAGTAAAACAATGGACGGAGATTATTCACGCATAAGCAAAATTAGCTTCGAGAAAATCGAATGTAAGTAATCGTTGTAATTAGAGAGAGGGCGACAATCTTAAACACACGTTTAACCTTCTTAAATGATTAAATTAAATAATATAAATGTTAATGGATTTCCATTTCAAACGAGTTATTATTCTTGTGTCATACTCTTTCACACTTGTAACCTTCAACTCTCTAATCAAACTCTCTTAATGTATGCTTCTTAAAACTGAGGCATATATGGAATGAGGGTCGGGGTTGAATCCGGAACCTGCCGACTACGGTCGACCGCTCTCACACGGAGCTATTCATTAAAAATAACGGTAAGAGCATATATATATATATATAAAGTTCTTACTACTATTTTTAATGAACAAATATAAATGGACGGATTAAAATCGTACACAGGCAGTGTACAGACTCTTAAGAGACAGATCTATCTTTCGTTCATTAAAAATAACGATGAGAGCTTTGCGCTGAGATTAAATTTTTCATCAAAAGCACCCGAGATTTGATATTACATTATACGTATCCGCTTCGCGGCGGCCCGTGATGAGACTGTGGATTCGGTTGCATTTGCATCACCAAGTTGCGAGATTCTTTGCGCAATCTGTAACCAGTCCGTGCGTCCAGATAAAGAAAGAACGCGGCGAACGTGTGGATCATGAACGATATGACCGCGAGAGCGTACGACCACGACAAATGATTGAAATTCGGATACATTAACCAGTCCCGGCGCCAACACTGTCCGCCGAATATGGAGACTGCCAGGAAGAGAAGCGCGCCTGAAATCAAAGAGCATCCGGGTTAAAGACCATTTGGCATCGTCCGCTTTAAACTTTAATTCTTACACTTACCGGCTACTGCGTCGCATACGAATGCGACGGACGACAGGATCCACTCGTAATGCAGGACGAATCTCAATGGCCAACGTATCCAGATCAAGGAGATGACGCCAAATGCAAAGACGGAGAGCAACATGGCCAGCGTGACGAATGCCTGTACTACCATGAGCCACACCGGCAGCAGCCACTCTCTTATGACATAATATTCTTGCGAAAATATATGATGGCAGCCGTCGAACTGCTTGTCAAACTGATAGTAGGGATAGCGGAACTGCTCGAAGCAATATTCCCAGAGTCCCATGTGCTTGAAGTTGCTGAACGTTTCCTGATACGATTCTATCCAATACGGACTGGAAATTATTACGGAGGATCAGTAACATTACTTTCACACGCTCCAAATTTAATGTTGAGGTCGTTGCTCGTAGCAGTGTTGCACGGAAATAAATTCGTTTACCTTATGAATGCCATCATTAGGAGAAAAAGCGCCGCGAACGTGAGCCCTCCGCCGAAAACGACCGCGTCTGTATCAATAAAAAATGAAGAACGCGTTAGTACAGGTTACTCCGGGTAAACTCTTAGCTGATCGACCTAATCAGTTACTCACTGGACGCCCTGTGATAATCTTGCTTGTCCACCGTCATGATGACCTTTTGAAAAGGCCAAACACGAAACCGACCGACTTGTTTAATTCGTTCGTTTACGATTTAATGTTTTCGTTCGTCACCCAAGCTCTCTGTCGAGACCTTTCGCCACACCCAACACACCCAATGGTCCCCGTCCCACACCGCATCGCTATCAATTCTACCAACGGAAAGACGTACTTTATCAACAGACGGAGCTTTGCCGTCTATTGATAATGTAGACCATCCTCCATGTGTGCATTCTTACGTATTTCTTTTATTTGTAGATGCGTAGATCATGAATATACAAAGAACACTGATTGGGGGGGACTTAATTAATAATACCTCCTTCGTTAAGAATCCAAGAAAAATGATTCAGGACTTTTCAGCCTGTCTTCTATTAGTGGGCGCACATTATGGTTTAAATTTACAATTTTATCTGTCGAGAGATGCAATTTATTTGAATTCTAAACTTAAGTGAGATTGAGGATGTAGAAAACACAGTTTCTCGTATTAGAAGTTTATTTGGTAACGGACAGAGTTAGAAAATTTTTTCCTAATGTCCGATTAATCTCTTGTTCGGATTTCCTCAGACATGTCGTTGGAAAATTCGTAGCTGCGTTGTGCGATTATCGTAAATCTCGTGCGTAAAACTTAATAATATAATATATATATGTAGATATATAGATACAATATACAAGATGTTTCAATAACTCGCGTCTCAAAACACTTAAAAAAATTCATGAAAAAGCCACGTAAATCATAAAGATGACCACTACGTCTCTACTACAAAGTCCAACAAGTCAAAGCTGTAAATTATAATAAAATATTTGTTGAAAGAGTATAGGATAAGATTCAACAAACGGCGTCGCATCCGAGCGCAATTAAAGTGCCTGCGCAATTATTCACGTAACTATAATAGACGACTCTCCTCATCGCGGTCCACGATTGGTCGAGAAAAGAATCGTGTGTCTTTTTCATATTATCTAATTTGCGAATTTTTCCACAAGTGTTTTAAGACGCGTATATGTCGTCGCATACATATATATCGTTAACAATAATATTATCGTACAATACTACGATCCCATATACGTAATGTTATATAAAGAGAGATATAAAATATCGTACAAAAATATTAAACTTACGTATTTTCTAAACTTAAATTATTGCAGATCTGTTTGTTTGTTTTTTCTTTTGTACATTCTACAGAAAGAGAAAAATTCTACGATAAGACGTGTTGCACCTCATGGACGGAATGATACTACAGACTTTTGAGTATAGACGCTTGTGCGCAATTCCTGTGAAGGGTTCTCGGTTCTAAGCACGAGATTCGAGTTGAAAGCGCGTTTGAGATTCTTTCAAGTAGTCCCGTTTCTTTCGTTGCACGGTTGCCTCCACCAGCAGTAAGCCGCTCGCGATCAGTGTCAATACGCTGCCTATGACACCTAGGGCGAAGGACCATCCTAGATAATTATTCGCGTGTCCAGGCATCCAACCGTCCGCGTTACCAAGGCAGGCGAATATGATGACCGCCAGACCACCGCTGAGACCGCTGGCCAGCAGCAAGTAACCGATGGCAGTTATCAGCTCGATATATCTCTTGCGCTCTGGGTCCCAGCACAGAGTGAAGAGCAGTATCAGAAAGAACGATATCAAACCCAGCAGGAAGCATAGCGTGAAGAACACTTGCGTGGCTATCATAAATGCTGCAACAAGAGACATCATGTTAAACGCACGTTGAAGGTTCTTGTTAGAGTTTATTATCATCACGCTGCCAACGGGTTTCAATTCAACGACAGTCCAAGGCACTTTATTATTTCCTCATAGTAGCAAATCTCTCTTTTTAAACATCCGGAGGAAAAATTACAGATTTGCAGCTTTACGTTAAGGACATATAGTTTTCCTCGTCTCGTTGTTACGTGGCCACACTTACGGGGCAAGAGGAAGCCACGGATCTCGGAGTAGCCCGCGGTGAACGGGTCGTAGACCCATCTGCAGCCGACGAAGAATCGCCTGGGCGCGTCGGACTCCTGGGGATTGGGCAGCGACCTGAAGCAGTGCCGCCACAGGCCGAGACGGTCGAGCTGCGCCCCGACGATCCGCGGGTCGCTGACCAACCAGGAGGGCGTGCCGAACGCGACGCACACGCAGACGAATCCCACCAGGAACACGCCGACGCCGACGTTGCCGGACAGGCTCCTCTTCTTCATGTCGCCGCTCCGCGTGGCTCCCGTGACGTTTAACGCGAAAGTCAGACGAGACACCAGTCGTCCGGCCGCCTGGGTGCGCAACGTAAACTACAATATCTCATGAAACACAATCACTACCTGGACGGTGACGGTCCCACGGCACTAATAACCACACCCAAGCTACCCGCGTTATTGGCGGAGCGAACGGCCGAGTTCTAACTTAACCTAACCTGACCCGCGTCTCACCTCGAGCCACGCGCGAGTATCCCACGATGTCCCACCACTTCCACCACCAGCACCACGAGCGGGGCGTTAAACGTAACGAATCTACGCAGGATCGTCCGTAGGAAGAGCTTAGATTTTAATGGGAAAGAGAAAAAAGTACGCCTATTTTTAATAAATGTTACGATATAAAGTAAGCCAATAAGGAGATCGATCAATAAATCGACATTTAATACTTGTCCGACGCACGTGGCAAAAGGAAACGATCATTTCTCTGAGGAAACAAATTTTTCGAGACTCTGGAATCGCGATAACCCCGCTGCCTCTCTCGTCGCCCCTGCAACCGTCAAGGTGCATGTGTCATAGCGCATTACATCTTATTTATGCGTATCGTTTCTCTCCTTACGATCGCATTCCGACCTTGCGATCCTGTAGGACGTAAGCGAACCGCGGAAAAATGCGTTTTTCTTTTTAACAATATAAGCTCGCCTCAGCCGATCCATAAATTGCATCGCGGAGAATTCAGAGCAATATTCAATTTATAAATTACGAAAAATCGAAAAAGAATCAGGCTCGTGTGTCTCGAAATAATGTAGCAAGTTCAATTTATAATTTTACATTAATGTAACAACGAGAAGCGATTGAAGAATCAGAAAGACACACGCGTACAAATTTTTAAACGCGATAGTCTTCATTCCGAAATATCCAACGAGAGTTACAGAAAAATGGTTTAAAACGCTTTCTTTTCCTTCGATACGTGACTTCCGCTCCCCTTTACGAAACTTATTTACCATTTTCATTTATATTCTCTTTTCTCTTATAAAAAAAAAAAAAAAAAAAAAAAAACTAGTTACAGAAAAATGGTCTAAAACGGTCTAAATCATTCCTCGATGAAGAGAAACGCTTTCTTTTCCTTCGATACGTGACTTCCGCTCCCCTTACGAAACTTATTTACCATTTTCATTTATATTCTCTTTTCTTTAAAAAAAAAAAAAAAATGTAAACGGTATTCGTAGAAATGTAAGATGTACATCCTGTGACTGAATCACGAAAATGATGCCGTTGCGCGACTCGACACGAGTCATCGCTGAATGGGGTCCCGTAAGACGCGGACGCGTCACCTCGAAGAGATCTGAAGATCTCGACGCGCGATGACGCATTCGCGGTTCACCGGATGACATAACTGCGGAGGATTCTTTCAGCGCGCGGTCGATTAGAATAGAATCTAAATTAGGTCAAACGTACGACGGACACTTTCCTTCGCGGTATCGCGTGCACGCTAAAGAGACCCAGAGACCCGCCGCCGTCTCGTAATTTACGATGGATTTGCGAGAACAAAGTGGGTCACCGCGCGCACGGAGGTATACGCTTAATTGATTTAATTCACGTCCGACGATCGCTACGTGCAATCTGCATATCCGCGAGTGACGACACGTCGGCTATTAGGAAAAATTATTTTATTATATCGTCCGTATATGCGGTATACAAGTAGGAGATTCATTTCTCGCGCAACATTGACATATATCTATATAGAACTTATGTACATACATAAAATTAGTCCCTACGAACGCTTTCAAAAACAATACAGATAAATGGACGGATTGTTTCTCAGATATGTGCGCCACGTAGACACATTTAATAGACACTTACGACGTATAAAATCTAGTCGTGCGTTTCTTTTCAAAGTAGATATTTTGTATAAACTTTTGTCAACGTAAGAATAATCGTAGAATGGCTCCATGCATAGTCTATTGAAAATATTCATATGTCTTAGATAATTATCGACAGATCCTATGTAATAATGTTACGATGAGTAGATGTGTAACAATATAAAATTATTAGTCTTCAAAGATTCGTCCGCGACACGCGTTTCAATGAATAAAATTTGCGCTTTCGCGAGCATTCGATTGTCCGCGCGTTGGAATTACGATGTAAAAATGTGCTAAATGGTCGTATGCGTTTTCTGTTCCTCGTTCAATATTCGTTCCTGCTTCTTCCTGTGCCTGCGCCCTTCGATCAGGAACAGGATACCGGCGGCTATCAGGGTAACGCTGCCCACGACGGCCAAGGCGAAGGACCAGCTGATATCGTTGTGCTCCCAATTCGGCATCCAATCCCGTCCGTCGCCCCTGGCGCCGAATATAATCACCGATATAACGCCGCACACTCCTCCCAAAGTCAAATTGCCGCCGGTCACCCACAGGAGCAGCTGATACTTGTCGTGATGACGCGAGCAACAGGTGTACAGAATGGTCAGGAAGGTGCCTATCAGCAACAGGGTCAGGCACAGCGTGAAGAAGAACTGCGTGGCGACGAAGAACTCGGGCAGTAGTATGTCGTGTATGATGTAATACTCCTCCTCGAACACCCACCAACAGCCGTAGAATCTGGTGTCGTAGAGATGACGCGGATCCTGGAACCCTTGGAAACACACCTGCCAGAGACCTGCAAAGATACAACGTCGTTTGTCAATCGCTCTGTCGCTGCCAGCCAGATGTCTCGTGCTTCTAATATCGCATTGTCAGAAGAGGATCAATTATTAATCGGACATGATGGAAAGGAGCAGTTTCGAGAGAAACGTAGCTCTTCCGATACAATCACCATTCCACAAGAACACCTTAGAAAACAAATTCTGCGATAAGAAAAGGACCAGATAAAATAATTTCCTGGAGATCAAGCCTATTATGCGTAACGCATACATATTCTATGAACGTCTTATGATAGAGAAAATTGACAATTCTCTTGTATCTGCGTCAAATATCTAAATATCTTTTTATGTAGATTATTTATAAAGACAGGTCGACGTGCGGCGCGTCCAGTCGCGTACAATCTTACCGATCTTGACGAATTGCGGATTATCCAGTTTCCCGTCGGTCTCCAGCCAGTTGGGTGTGGTGAACGCGATCACCACCAGAACGAACGCTACCGCCGTGCACGCGACGGCGGCCTTGCCCGTCCTCGTCTTCCCCATCACTCTCGCGATCGTCACGCGGACGTAACGAAGGACAGCAGGGAGAGAAGCGTAACTCCTCGCGATCGCCGAACGCGACGTGTATATCGCCGTGCGAATCGCCTGGGACGCAAAAGTATGCGATGCGACTTCCTCTCGAAGGAACCCTAGCTCGGCGCGCGAGCGCTAGAGCGCGTTGCGCGTCCCGGGTAATATCCCCTCCCCCGTGGAATTTCAATGACCTTCTCCTCCCCCCCGGAGCCTTCCTGACCGAACTTTTTTGTGCCCGGCGAGAAAATTAACGCAAGAAAGATAGAATCTTTTATCCTTTCCAATTTTCTTTCTCGTCTCCCTCTCTTCCTCTCTTTCTGTGTTTTCTTTTTTGTCGCGGAATCAGCACGCGCAATTCAAAATTCAACTCTTTGAGAGTTTACCAACAAAAAGTAAATTAAGAATAATTTCAATAAATGCGTGGGACGAGTAACGATATTTCAGTAATTCTTCTCGGTAGTCTGGTACGAGCCCACGGATGTTCAAAAGGCAGCGAGGATATTCGAGGTCGGGCCACATTGGAAAAATGTGTTGCACTTCGTCTCGCCCAACCGGAACGAGCTGAGAGTCATAGGCGAGCGCCTCAACATCCCCGTCGCCGAGAGGATGGACCTGGAGGCGGTGAGGAGCGTAGCCGAACAATTAATCGAGCACATTCCGGTTGTCGTAACCACCTTGGGCGCGCAGGGAGTGCTGGTTCGTATTCCGCGTGCGTTAAAAGTCGTTGCCGAAATCAACGACCAGGTTTCGACACACACAGCACACAGCTCGTCAACTTTCTATCCTCGCAGGTGACCCGACGAGCTTCGCCAAACGAGCCCTTCTACGACGAGCGCGGCGAGCTGATCGCCGATTCCCCGGCGATCGCGTCTCGATTGTATCCCGCCGTCGACGGCGCGGAAAGTACGGGCGAGATCGTCAGCGTGAGCGGATGCGGTGATTGCTTCACGGCCGGGATGATCTACGGGATTCACAAGAATCTGGACGAGATCGGTTGCGTCTCCGTCGCTCTGAAAGCCGCCGCGCTTTCGCTGAGGTCCTTCGACGCGGTGCCGTGGACGCTTCGGGACGCTCTCCAGCGATAAATCTTTTTTTTTTTTATTATTAAATTTTAATACATATTTTTATTGTAATTAACTTTTTCACCAGTTGACTAAGAATAGCGTTTAGAGTTCTAATTGTATTTTTACGTAGTATAAATAACGTGCTTTTTACTACTGTCCCAAGTAGAAGAATCTTTTTTTTTTATTAAATTTCAATACATATTTTTATTATAATTAACTTTTTGACCAGTTGACTAAGAATAGCGTTTAGAGTTCTAATTGTATTTTTACGTAGTCTAAATAACGTGCTTTTTATTACTGTCCCAAGTAGAAGAATCTTTTCTTTTTATTAAATTTTAATACATATTTTTATTGTAATTAACTTTTTGATTAGTTGACTAAGAATAGCGTTTAGAGCTCTAATTGTATTTTTACAAATAACGTGCTTTTTACTACTGTCCCAAGTAGAACAAAGAAGTCGCGATGTGACGCTCTCCAGTGATGAATCTTTTATTAAACTTCAATACATATTTTTATTGTAATTAAGACTTTTTGATCAGTTGACTAAGAATAGCGTTTAGAGCTCTAATTGTATTTTTTTTTATTTATATTAATGAGCTTTTTACTGCTATCCCAAAGAGATCGTGTGACGTTGAAGTGACTTTTGAGTGATGAATAAACGTCATAACATCACTTGGAGTTTTTATGTTCCTCCTGGGATCACGCAGAGCAACTATTGTTGCTGCTGCTACTACTATCAAACCGCTGTTTTACATTGATTAGACGCGCGATGGATTTGTGCAACGCGTTTGTAAAATCAATATGGGATGTTTTTCCACCTACGCAGCGTCGTCCCGATATGTTTATATCGGTGGTCGCCGGTAGGTCGGAGTAATCGAGACGACTCGGACGAACGGACGGTCCCCCCGTCCGGCGTTAGTTTCCTGAAATCGTTCGATCGTCCTTTCGGTATCGTTTCCAAGGAAAGCGTCGCAAGAGCCGTCGCGCGTAGAACGGACGACGACGACGACGTATTCCCCAAAGCGCTACAAAGCGTACATACGCTACACGGTGATGCGACAAGTCGATCGGAAAAAAAAAACGAGAAGTAGGTCTCCCTCGTGCACCTCTCGCACTCGGAACGGCCGACGGCGACGCGTGACGCGTGACACCGCGGCGGGACGAGGACGGAAGGTCGCGCAAGTGCAGCTGGGTGCAGCAGCTGCTACGCGAGCGCGGAGATGGTGGGGGACCAATGGCGGGGTGTTGGGCGCGATCACGTGGCACGGGGTCCATGTCGTTACGTGTACTCGGCCGACCGAGAGGGCGCGACCCTCGGGACCGAGAGGGACGAGGACGGACGATCGGGCAGCCGGGGGAGGGGGAGAGCCGAAGCCGAGCGCGCAAACACGAGGGAGATAGGTTAAGCGAGGGAGACTGCGCTCGGCGTTTAAGGAGAGAGAGGGGGAGAGAGAGAGAGAGAGAGAGAGAGAGAGAGAGAGACGCTCGGTACGGCGCGAGGGGAGGTGGGAGAGGTGACAGCACACGTACGCGCGATATACTCCTTATACTCCGATCTCGCATACTCTCGCGTGCTCCGCGCGTACGTATTCATTGGGTATATATACACACGGCGCGCGGCACTCGGCAGAACGTACAAACGAGAGAGCGAGAGAGAGAGAGGGAGGAAGGGAGGGAGAAACGGACCAAGCGAGCGCCGTTACGATAAAAGAGAAGTTTTTCGGAGAGCGTATTCGCTGGCAGAGCCGTTCAATGGTCGTGGCAGCAATGTTCCACGCCGCCGTCACCGTCGTCGTCGTCGTCGTCATCGCCGCTGCCGTAGGGCGCCTAACTAGCTAGTTTCGACGGGGGCCAGCACGACGGGAGGCCGCGTCCGCGTCCGCGTCTCGGTGCTCGCCAGTCCATAAACGAGCACGAGCACGTTACGACGCGCGAGCGCGATTCGGGTATCGTCAGGACTCGTCGTCGTCCGTCGTCGTCGTCGCTATCGCCGCCACCGCCACCGCCGTCACCGTCGCTGTGTTGCCGTCGCTGCCGCCGCCGCCGCTACTACCGCCGTCATCGTCGCCGTCCTCTCCTCGAAGATGACCATAATAGTATTTCTGATCGACACGTCGGCCTCCATGAATCAGAGGGCTTATTTGGGGGGTCGGCCTACGCTCTTGGACGTAGCCAAGAGCGCCGTGGAGACCTTCGTCAAGGTACGCCCCGAGGTTGGCGGGCACAGCTTTTATCCGCCGCGCCGCACCGCGCCATGCCACGCCGCGCCGCGCCGAGCGGAGAGCGGAGTCACCGTCCTCGTCGTCGTGTCAGGCGGGTTACAGAGGGATGGAGGGAGACGGGAAAAGAAGAGGGAAGTATATCCGTCTCTTTCGTCTTCCCTTTCTGCGTTCTCTCCGTCTCTTTCTCGCTCGCTCGCTCGCTCGTGGACGAGGGGGGTGGCGCGACGTCGCGCGCGCGTGAAGCAGAAATTAAAGAGAAAAAGTGAAATAATCCCTTTTTCTAGGTACGACAGAGATCGCCGGAGAGCCGCGGGGATCGTTACATGCTCCTGACCTTCGAAGATCCACCTCAGAACATCAAGGTATCGTCCTCGCCACGCGCGTCCTGTCCCCTCCCTCTGTTCATTCGTTTTCTCTTTCGCTCCACCTTCTTTCGCGCGCCTCCTATCCTGCATTTCTACATTGTCTACATTGTGCCCTTCACGTCGTCAAAACTTCAGGCCCATCCTCGCGCGGATGCTCCTCGACAGAAGCGCGTCCGCGTTCTCCCTCCCTTCCTTTCAACCTCGAGTTGGGTTAGGTTCGCTTAATGGCGCCGAATAATTAATGCACAGTAGCGGGAACGACCGTGTCTCTGCCTCTCTCGCGTGGCCCTCTCCCTCTACTTCTCCATGCCCTTCTTCCCCGCCCTCGTCCTCTACCCTGTGCACAGCACACGGCTGCGAAAGATGCGCGTCGTTGGAAATGCGATACATTCTCCAAAAATATATACGGAATAAGTCGTCAGAAACAACGCACTTTTTATCTATCAACTTTAAAAAGTAGAATATTTACATGAGAGATTAACACGTTGGACATTTCCTCGAATTATCAAGATTACTGAAATTTCACTTAACAGCGTCGTGTATTTCTATTATTTATGTATTACTGACGCTTGAATGAATTCGACTGTGCATAGTAATGTCAAAAATTCAAGTTACAGTTCTTAAAATCTGCCAGAGATATTTGGAATTGTCTACATTGTGTCTTACATCCCCCTTTTTCTTTGAACCTGATAGTGATAGGAATCTTTGACGAATTCATGCCGCATATAAAAATAAAATTGTCTTTGTTTCACAAAAGAGAAAGAATAATTTTATATTAAGTTAGAAATTATCTTGGGAGAGCTGTGCGTATAATGTTTTTCGATGCTTTCTCAGGCAGGATGGAAGGAGAACCTGGCAACTTTTATGAACGAACTGAAAAACTTGCAATGCGTTGGCTTGACGACCCTAGGTGCCGCCTTGAAGCACGCGTTGGATGTGCTGAACATAAATCGTATGCAGACCGGCATAGACACGTACGGCCAAGGGAGATGCCCGTTTTACTTGGAACCGTCCGTTATAGTTGTTATAACAGACGGAGGAAAATATACGACCAACAGCGGGGTCCACCAAGATGTAAGTGTTATCTTCCTACCGTAATTTCCTTTTTATTGTAAAAGATGAGAAAGTAGTATCCTAAAAAAAAAAGAAAAATGAAAAAGTATTACTTATACGTCTTTGATACAAACGACATTACTATTGCATTTTCTTTCTAGTTCACGTTACCGATGCATTCCCCAATACCTGGATCCGAACTGACGAAGGAGCCATTTAGATGGGACCAGAGATTGTTCTCTTTGGTGCTGCGTTTATCGGGGACACCAGCCGTTGAACGAGATATTGGCTTGGTGGCCAGTGACGCATCGCCGATAGATGCAATGTGCGAAGTGACTGGAGGTAAAGGAGATGCAGCTTGCAATCTTAGCAATCTTAGAACCGCAAAGTTTTGCATTTTTCAAATGAAAACGCTTGCGACACAAAGCATATATGTTATAAAAGGGTCGAGATAAATTTTAAACTTAAGTTGTTCGTTACTTGGACATTACAGGTCGCTCGTACTGCATTACGTCATTCAGGATGATGATACAGTGCATAGATTCGCTGGTACAAAAGGTGCAATCGGGCGTGGTGATAAATTTCGAAAAGATCGGTCCCGATCCACCACCGCTGACCAACGAACAGGCCCCGCAGCACCAGGACGAGGAAGAGAACGAGGACGACGGTAACGCGGCGAACGGTCCGCGCGCTCAGTATCCGAACGCGTTAGCGCCGAACAACACGGCTTGGTATTCCTGCAGACGCCTGATCTACGTACCGCGCTCGGCTCAGAAGGGATTCGCTGTAGGCTTCTGGCCGATCCCCGAGAGCTTCTGGCCGGATCTCAGCGCCAGCTCGTTACCGCCGCGTTCCGCGCATCCAAACGTCAAGTTCACGTGCACCAGTCAGGAGCCGATGGTGATCGAGAATCTACCGTTCGACAAATACGAGCTGGAACCGAGCCCGCTGACGCAGTACATCTTAGCGCGGAAACAGCCGACAACGTGTTGGCAGGTGTTCGTTGCTAATTCGTATAAATCGAGCGAAGTGGGCCATCCGTTCGGTTACTTGAAAGCTAGTACAAACTTGACTTGTGTAAATCTCTTCGTCATGCCTTATAACTATCCCGTGCTGCTACCGCTGCTGGAAGAGCTCTTCAAAGTACACAGGCAAAAACCGACACCTGAATGGAGGGCGCAGTTCCAGGGTTACATAAGGACCATGCCTACTTATTACGCCGCCGTAAGTTTTTCTATATTTGTGCGAATATAATTACGTGTTCCGAAAACATTTTTATCAGAGCGTCTTTTGTTGCAGTCGTTGAGGAGAGCGTTAACCAGGATGGGTGCGTCCGCACCTCTGGCACAAACATTGATACCCGATAACATGGATAACTCTTTATCATATAGTGTCTTAAATTATCTAAAACGATTGAAGAATCAGGCCAAGATCGAATTTGATCGGCTCTGTAACGAGGTCATTTCCAAGCAAGTCGCCGCTTCGAACCTTACGAAGAATTTATCTAATTGTACGAGTGTGGTGACGGAAGGGGTGAGAGTTATACCGAAGACACCGCTGAAGAAAGATTTGGTAAATTGAATACATTAAAAGTCGATCTCTGATATCATAAATTACTTTAATTGTTACCAAACTGTATGTGTGCTCCGTAGGTGTCCCATCCTTTGTTGCAAGACAAATTCACGGGTCTTCGTGATCAGCTGAACGAGTTTGGAGGTTTCGTCGTCGGATTGGTGAAGAATCAACAGCAGCAACGTGGTGCGCACAGTTACAGGAACGCCTTCGACGTACCGAGAAAGTCCCTGCTCGATCAAGTCGTGCGGATGCGCGCGAATTTCTTGCAACCTGGCTTGTTGCATACAAAGTTACTCGACGACGATTACGTTCATTCGATGCCTTTAGCTCAAATGGGAAATTATCAGGAATATCTGAAACGGATGACTCCGCCGTTGAGAGAGATCGAAAGCGTACCGGTTAGGCAGCATATGTTCGGTAATTATTCAGCGAAACGTTTGCCAAAGTTTAATTTTTCCATAAATAATTGGTATATAAAAAGATAATTAATGTTACATTTCTATCGTAGGCAATCCCTTCAAGATAGACAAGAGGATGATGGTGGACGAAGCGGATATCGACATAGTCGGCGCGACGTCCTCGACGTCGAAGGGCGGTCTCAAGCGCACCTTGCCGCAGTCGGACAGCGGAGGCTCGTCTTCCCCGAGGCCACCGCCTAACAAGAGGAAGCCCGGGCCCATACCGAAAGACGTGATCGTGCGACGGCCATCGTATACGCTTACTCCACCGAGTTCCCCGATTCCTTGGGTGATGGAGGACACGAAGAACCAAGTAGCGGTTACGGCAGCAGCAACACCAATCGCCGACACGAGCGTACCGCCGATCCTGCCCGGTTTGCCCAACGTATCGCCAGGTCACGCGTCATTGCCGTGTTCGAGCGCGTCCGAAAAGTTGGTGAACGGTCTCGCGGAAATGCCGGTCATACCGATTTTCGAGCCGATCCCGGTCGAGCACGTTAACAATCATATGGACACGCCGCCCGTTCTGACGCCGATAGTTAACAATGTTGACACGGTACCGAAGAGTGATGTTAAAAGTGAACGGACAGATAACGCGAAGAACGAGTGTAGTCGGTTACCGGTTAACGATTGTATCGAGAACAGCGTGCGAGTTGTGGACGGTGTCACCGAAGAGAAACTGACGAATCACGTGGAGGAGAAACGAGATCGAGAGCCGAAGATCGAGAGAGAGCGGAAGCTGACGAAGAAGGAACTGGAGGACATCAGGCGACACAATTTGAGCATCCGGGGACTTGTTTACAAAGAGGTGCGGAGAAGAGGGAAAAGTAAGTCTTCGACGCGCCGATCGGTTCTCTTTTATATCCTGAGAAACGTCGCGAGATTAATGATTAATAAAAGATTGACGTACTTATCTACTATACCGCTAACGATAACATTCTCGTAACAGCGTTAACACGTGATCAATTCATTTCGTTTCAGATTACGCAACACTGTTCTCACACTTACATCAAGTTCAGGGGACTCTAGATATACGGCTTGCGTTTGTAAAAGACATAGTAAAAGAATCATTACGCTTTAAACGACGCAACTTGGCGTCGCTGTTAGAAGAATATCTTAAAAACATTCAAGAGGACGGTTGCGCTATAAATCACAAGCTGAATCACAATGGTGCCACGAAGATAAGTTGTTAAGATATATGTGTAATCAGGGCATTATCTTAATAGTGTGGAGGACATAAATTATGAAGGAACTCTCGTGCAAGTTTTTGTCACATGTTTTAGTAGCGGTTTCGATCTCCCCGAAATGAGGCTACTTTTGATAATTGCAGGAAAAACCTGAGCGATCTTGAATTTTTCAACGAA
This sequence comes from Temnothorax longispinosus, assembly GCF_030848805.1. Classification (NCBI taxonomy): domain Eukaryota; kingdom Metazoa; phylum Arthropoda; class Insecta; order Hymenoptera; family Formicidae; genus Temnothorax; species Temnothorax longispinosus. The sequence goes on along the minus strand of NC_092358.1, from coordinate 363,959 downwards.
TTTCAATAGCATTTTCGATGTCAACCATAACAGTCACGTCACTTTTATGTTTTACTTTTGGCTTTATGGGTAATTAAATAGAAATTTTGAGTACATCACGTGGCATTTTGCAGTCATGAATTGAAGCAATAATTTATTTACCACTTCTATTAGTAATGTGAAAGAAAACGGAGCAATATTCAACCACATATATATCAAATTTTATTATATATTTTTTTCTAAAACTTAATTGTTTTAAGTCTTAATCTGAGATCTTGGATACTCGAAGAGCGATCCCAAGTAACACACAATCTTAACATATTTGCGCAACGTACTTTTTATCCTTCACGAATAAATGCGTGTTCGTATATCGTTATACGTGTAAATACGTTCGCATGTTTGTTTCATCTACTATGATGTAATTTTTCATAATGTCGGAATTTTGCCGGATATCATTTGGCGCACATATTGCAAATGTCTTGTATGCTGGCATACAAGATAATTGACTGCGGGTAATGCGAAATAATTATATAAGAATGATAATATATTTACCCTTGAAATATATACGAATCCGTGCACAAAGTTTCGGCAGTGCAAGTGCAATCAAATGAACTACGAAAATTTCTATCTCAGCGACCGTGTCGAATTTAGGACAGAACAATTATATTACTCTTACACTCATACGATTGACATTTCTTATATTTAACCTCCCTGCAGTCACTTTCGTGATCTATACTATTAAGTTTAATAAAATGCCATAGTTTAACACTGTACCGAACTGTCTGTAAATTTCGTTATGTACTTTGTTGATCTCTTATAAAAGCAAAACCGAGATGACTTTCCATTGATGACGTATTATACAATAATAGTCGCAATCTCTGTATATGTATATAAAAATGAAAACATATCTTTTATTATATGTGAGGAGATTGTGAAATCGCACCTTATGAAAGAATTTATTATTGTGTAGTTTACCAAATTAAAATATTGGGAAAACAAATAGAAATCCTTGATTGCAGTAGATTCTCCTTTCGCGAGTTGCAACATTAGCTTTCATTTCGCGAAACCCGTCGTAGATAGCATTATACCAAAAACATTTGTGTATGTCAAAACGCTAAATGCAGATTTGAATTTATTGTGAAGTTTACGAAGGGTTGACAGTGCCTGATGCTATTTGAAATTGAGATAATGTATTCAACCCACTATGTCTAAAAGATTCTAATATATTATTTTATTTTACACATAAATTATATGTATGTATATTTTAAAACTTTAAGCATCATTTTTAATTAGTAATACATTGCACATCATTTTCTGTTATATTATACAAAATCGAAATATCCATGTATGTATGTGATACACACCACACACACACACAAACATACGCGCGAGAAATAAGAAATATAATTCGTAGTTATTAAGAAAATTCCACAATGATCACATACTATAATACTGTAATATTGTAGTTTGAGAGAGAAGAAATAAGAAATCCACTTTATGTACAAATTCAAGACAAATGTATAGTATAACAGAATCAAAACTACATTATATATATATCTGAAATAACACATGGAGCAAAATGAATTCTGTTTTGTCCTCGAATCCTTATGTATATGTGCAACGCAACAAAAATTTAAAATAATGTTATATAAAAAAAAACAATTATTTTATCGATACACATGTGGGTTGAAGAAATGTATGTTAGTAGCAATAATTATTTATATGCCAATACTAGATATACAAAATGACAAGATCGCTTATTGGTTTATATCAGAAATGATTTGACCAAATATTACATAGGATAATAACAGGCAAACAAAGGATGATTATCTTACTTATTATCCGCCTGTAATTTTTGTATTGCTTATATCATGGTATATCATCAAGTATTAATTTTTATCTTGATTTCGCTCCTGAAAAACATTGATAAAACGAAGACATATCATTGAATCGTTGTGAAAAGTTATTTTATACGTATAGTCTTTAGAAATGTTTTTTTTTTTATTTATGAAAGAAATGGCGTGGTCTTTCCCCATTTTGAAATGTTTAATTTATTTAATCTTGAAATTTTTGTTGATATTTTATTAATATTCCAAGTGAGATAATCAACCACGTGTTTTCTCGCGGACTAATAATGTCCAATTACTCTTTAGATGTGGATCGGAATTGTATTTATTAATTGAAAATACGTTGAATATCTTGTAAATTATTTTATGATATAACCGGAGCTTAGCTGAGTCTTACAAAGACAATGATGCTAGACGCTTATTTGCTCCAAAGAAAAATGAATAGGGAATTATTGAACGATTATCGATATAAAGAGTTAATATAAAACTAAGTGCGATTGTGTAAAAGAGATTAATGGATTAACTAGAGAATGTATGGGAGTTTCCAGTACCTTGATTACACAGTCCCTTTTCGTTACAGTAGCAGTAATTTATTGTTGTACTGAGACTCGTTAAAATGAATCAATTAGAGGTGATTCCTTTTCGCAAATTCAATGTTAAATTATATACCAGTGTGCTTCACCAAAGCAAGATCATATTTCTGCACGCTGTTATTGTGACAGCTTTAATAATTTACTTATATGCAGTTTAATTTTGTGCAAATATTTTGTACAAATATTTCAGCAATAAATCTGCGATATACGATCCGAAACAACCAAATCTGTCGATAGTGAATTTTGTAAGGCGTTTGCTACAAACTCCGTCAGCGTCAGCGTCGAGAAATTACAAAATCAATGCGTCATGTTCAACGATATGTGAGAGACTGGCTACTGTTCTGTATAATTCATGCGCAGTTATGTCACGTCTATTGGACCTGGCCAACAAAAAAAGTAATTTGGACGCGGTTCCATGCTAACTCCGTTACAATATGCTAATCGAATTACTGATAATGACGCAATGGATTTGTTGCCTGGTACTTTACATAGATATATGAAAATAAAATTCATGCTGAACATGGTCTCCCATCGGAACTTGCAAAAACGTTGCACGACTGAAAAAAAAAAATAAGAAAAAACAAATACGATAATTTCTTTCGCACAGATCAGATATTTTGTATTTTGCATGACGGCATGGAGAGTGGAAATGAAGTCTGTATTATACGCCTCGTTTAATTAACGTATCATTTAGGGTGTTAATAAATGTTGCAATTACTATTTTTTTCACGACACCTGTAACACGTACAGTGACGACGACGACGACGACACGTGCATTATTGTATATACGAAATATTGTACATAGGGCGTGTATTAGTGTGTTAATTAGACGAGAGTCATATTGAAAGGACTGTCCTGTTTTTACGTTTATATTTTAGGTAAAACAATAAGTAAATCTCGAGAGAAGCGAATAAACAGAATTGACAGAAATCTCTTCGTCGTGTACTTTCTTTAATTCCCAAGGCAAACGAGATCTCATAGTGTTCAAATACTGTGCAAATAAGGTTTGTCTTTTGTAGTTCAGCTTTTTGATGTATATACATTTCGCCTCCTCTCTCCTTTCCTCTCTCCTTTTCTCTCTCTTTAATTGTTTCAAGTGTAGAAAATATAACGCGGTGCAGGCCAGACCACTCTGCGGTTGGTTCTAAAAGTAAGAGCCAATCATGTTCGACCGCTACTGAGCGGCTTGGTTTGCTGAACGCGACCAATGTGGGGAGCAACATCCGCGCGTCGCGGCGCGCTCGGAATACCTACTGCCACCTCCTTGCTCATCATGCTTTGCTGATACATCAGGAGTAAATTTCCGTGGTTTCGCACCGCGAAATTTACTCCTGATGTATCAGCAAAGCATGATGAGCAAGGAGGTGGCAGTAGGTATTCCGAGCGCGCCACGCCGCGCGGGCGTTGTCACCGTGGCGCGGCGCGCTCGGAATACCTACTGCCACCTCCTTGCTCATCATGCTTTGCTGATACATCAGGAGTAAATTTCCGTGGTTTTGCACCGCGAAATTTACTCCTGATGTATCAGGAAAGCATGATGAGCAAGGAGGTGGCAGTAGGTATTCCGAGCGCGCCGCGCCGCGCGGGTGTTGTCTCCCCACATTGCCTCCTCGTAATCACGCTGGTATTGGTCAGAGCGCGGGAGCCCACTGCCCCTCCTATGCATACCTGCCAGCGCTCTGATTGGCCGTAGGCTGGCCATCCTCGTCGCGCGCTCGGCGCGCCGTTCCAATATGGCGATGGGTAATAGTGGGGGTAGGCGTGCCGCTGCTCGAATATCTCCGTCAACCTCCTTGCCTAACATGCTAGCCTGATACATCAGGAGTAAATTTCTGAGATTTCGCGGTGCGAAACCTGAGTTTCGCCTACTTTATCATCCGAATTAATTTTTCTATTAACTTTTATTGTCTTCTAACGTCTCTACTGATGCATAATTAAATTCTCGCTATTTTTTAGTTATAGTCTAAGATTGTAATATTGCATTAATCTAATAATCAATATGATTATAACATATTAGTGATAAAAAGTTTTAAAATGCTGCTATACAAAATAACAATCGACGTAAAGGATGGAAATCAGAAAGGCGATGGGCGACACTGAACGATTCATAAAAAATATCTTTGTGTTAACGATTCTCGTCGATCGCTTTTACAGCGCATTCTAAAACTTTTTATCCTCTTTTCTCACTTTCTAAATTATGAATGATGTGTTAAAAATGCTTGGAATCTTTTGCAAAAATGAATAAGATAGAGAAAGAGGATTATTGAACCGTTCGTACTCAATACCAAATATTTTATCTCGTATATATTATATGTTTTTAAGATAGAATTTAAGTAACTATTATAAATATAGACTTTTTTTAAATCTGGTATTACTCTTATTACTAACAATTATCTTTTATTTATATGATTATTTTATTGAGAAAAAGGATATATGAAATAAGATTGAATTATAATTTAAGTACACTTTTATATATATTTAAAAAACAATTATTTTATCTATTTTGTACATATGTAGACGTATACAAGAGAAATACTTGAAATAGAATTTAAAATATAATTAGAATCATACAGAAATAGGATAATTACTTTCACAAATGAAAACGAATCGCGTTAAGTCAGGTTATTACTATTGTATTCCAATAAAGAGAAAACAAACTCAAGAATCGACAGTTAGCTGAGTTTCGGGCAAAAGTACTTCTTCCTCGGGTTTGAAGGCAGGCATTTCAAGATAAGGATAACTGGCACATCTGAATGCGTCTCCTAGATAACACTAAAATAAAACAAAAATTTGACATTTAAATTTATACAGTTTACATCATTAAATATGACACTTTGATGAATTTCGGAAAAAAAGCAGTAGTATGAAACGTACATCTCCACAAGAAGATTTAACAGTGTTTTCCGATGCATTTTTGCCATTTAATTGTATATGTGAAGGTAACATTAAACGGAAACCTTGCATAGCTTTCTGTTATAATCTGGCATTAAAGCATACATAACAATAATGTTAAAATGAATATATTTCTCGAGATATGTCCCAGTGTCGTTCGTAGCATTTCGGATCGTCTTAGTTTCCTTTTTTTCGTTGGCTAGCATTATGCAGAAGCATTTTATAACTCTTTATCGTTTATTCTTGTTCGAGAGAGCATGCCTCACGTTAAAGGACACATAACGATGATAAGATCAACATATTTCTTGAGATTAGTCGTGTCGTTCGTCGCATTTCGGACCGTCTACCTAATTCCCGCCGAGCGCGAGCGACGGCATTCGTAGCTTCCTTTTTTTCGTTGGCTAGCATTATGCAGAGGCATTTTATAACTCTTTATCGTTTATTCTTGTTCGAGAGAGCATGCCTCACGTTAAAGGACACATAACAATGATAAGATGAACATATTTCTTGAGATTAGTCGTGTCGTTCGTCGCATTTCGGACCGTCTACCTAATAGCGCCGAGCGCGAGCGACGGCTTCCTCTTTTTCGTTGGCTATAGCATTATGCAGAGGCATTTTATAACTCTTTATCGTTTATTCTTGTTCGAGAGAGCATGCCTCACGTTAAAGAACACATAACGATGATAAGATCAACATATTTCTTGAGATTAGGCGTGTCGTTCGTCCAGTTATAGCCGGCGCGTTATAGGAGCGAAAAGGTTAATGCAAAGCACATTATCTAGTAATTAATTTAACAATAAGAAGCTTTAGAATATTTTTTAATAATCGATCCATGAAAGAGATGAAGCATTAAACTCCGACATATACAGTACTGGACGATTCACGAGACATATATTTTTATGTTGATAATATCAATTAAGTATCCTTTAATGCAAAGTATGCATTCTTCTAATAATTTCAACAATAAAGAGTTTCAAAATATTATTTTATGACGTCAAGAAAAACGTCAGCTCAGATTTCCGACAGACGATGGTGCATAAATAATTAAGAAACATCTGTAGAAACATCTTTATATACTTGTAATATCTTGTATTTAGAAATGGGAACGAAAAGCGAAATAGATGATAGAATGTTTTAGAATGCTGTCAAAATGGTGATTGACGAGAGAAACAGAGCTCCGAATTCCGTCACCCGATTCTAAACGAGTCTTAGAAAATATACGTTGACACAACTATATAATTTCTGCTGCTAATCTTTATTAAATAATTAGAATTTTTTAGCAAAATAATATAAGTCTTTGTAATGTATCTTACTATTTCGTGGAAAACATGTACATTATACGTGTTCCTTCAATTCTCTATGTCATGTTTAGCGTGAGAAATGAATTGGAGCGTTTTGCGCGCCCTTGTAATTTAAAGGAATATTGTATAAATTAATGAATATAATAACAAAAGAAATTTTTTATATTTCAATAATAGGTTAAAATTAAACAATTAGAAGAATTTGATCACGTATCGTAGAGGTGCACAACAGATCATAAAAGTGGTTGAAAGTACATATTAAAATGGCCCGTTAGGTGAAAATGGCGATTCTCGGTGTCGAAAACTCCGTTTAAATCGGCAAAAGTATCAGGCTAGCATGTTAGGCAAGGAGGTTGACGGAGGTATTCTGAGCGAGGGTGTTGCCTCATGGCGGGACGACTCTTTTGAATAGTTAAAGAAATCATCTGTACTATATGGAATATGAATAAATATTCATAAATTTCCATTTATACCATATGAATAAATGAAAATTTTAAATTTCCATTTATAGGTAAACATTTTAAATAAAAAAAAAGATAAAAGGTAGAAAATTATTATCTCAAAAAAGATGCTGTGTTCATGTATTATTGAAAGAAAAAAATATATTTTTTAATTTCAAGCACATTTTATTCAAATCTATATGTTTTAATAGGTATATAATAAATATGTAAAAAGTTATGTCAAATATATAAAATAAAGATACGTAACGTAATAACGCATTTTTTATATCCAATAAAATATAATCAAATTATAGTTTACACGTTTTACATCTTGCCGTCGGGAAATACATACGTCGAACGCTTAATTGGACATTATTCTTAAATTATATTTGATGGTAAAAGAAATTTTTATTTGGCGCAAATTTTCGATTGAACAAGGAGTATATAGGTAGCCACCATGTTGCGACTGCTCACTGCAGTCCATTTGACGCTACAAATGCTTTAAAACTTCGTGGCTGAATATCGTTCATCTTTTCTCCTTTTCTATTTAATTTCTAATGATGGTACTCTGCTTACTGCTCCCGGCTATCCCGATCCGATTCCTGGCGCGCCGGCGCCGCCTTCCCTCTTCCCTAACCTTGCATAACCTATAAGCCGCTCGACCATGCTCACCACGCTCGACTGCGCTCGACTCAGCCGCAAGAAAATCAATTGATTGACCGGGAGAGGTTAACGTATTAACATCCACGGGTATTTATCAAATACGTTCGACAACACAATATCTTTGTCGTATTTTTCAACGCCTGGCATTTCCAAATTTTAATTCCAGAGTCAACGTTCGATTCAGTCTCAACATGTCGAGAGGGATGTATTACAGAAACTGCTTCAGAAAATATTTGCTACAACGGAAATATGCGGATCCTCAGCGGCTGCGAGCGTGCCGCGCGATCCACGGAACGATTCCCGTGCCTTCGCACGTGTCAGCGATTAATGCAGGTGCAACCGAACGAGCTGTAGATCAGAAACCAGTGAAGAATATCAGAGACGGACCCTCCTTGAAGGACTTCTTGAGCCCATCTGTTATCGATATTCCCAGTGAAAAGCCTGTTCCATATCTACAGGATATTCGTGGCGAGAATCAAAAAGGTTTCTCAGATATCTAATTAGGAGATTTAGCGATTGTCCTCGTGCTTCGAAATCATTATCTTTACCTTTTCCGTTTGTGTTAGTGTACTTTGACATTCACGGTTGCCAAATGAACGTAAACGATGCCGATATAATATGGTCGGTGCTGAAATCGCATGGCTACAAACATACCCAGTGTTTGGACGACGCGGATATTGTATTGCTCGTCACCTGTTCCATCAGGGACAGCGCCGAGCAGAAGATATGGCACAAGTTGGAGCACTTGAATGGCGTGAGGAAGAAAAGAAAGAGGATGATTGGATCGTCCATGAAGATTGGTCTCTTAGGCAAGCTTAATTAATACTTGATAGTATCAGGCTCTCAACTAAGTGACTTATCTTCTATAAGAATAAATGTTTGCAATAGGATGCATGGCCGAACGTTTAAAGACAAAAATATTAGACAGAGGAAAGCTCGTAGATGTAATAGCGGGTCCTGATAGTTACAAGGATTTACCAAGGCTTCTGGCGGTAACGGACAATGAAACGGCCGTTAATGTTGTATTATCATTTGATGAAACGTATGCGGATGTCATGCCAGTTAGACTCAACCAGGACTCCACTGGGGCATATATGTAACGTATATACATACTTAAAAAATATTCCGTATGTATAAAGCTTATTTCAGCTCTTTAGTTTTATGTATCTGTAATTTGCAGTTCTATAATGAGAGGTTGCGATAACATGTGCACTTACTGTATCGTACCGTTTACGAGAGGGAGAGAGAGATCACGACCGATTGCAAGCATACTTGACGAAGTCCGTCAATTATCGGATCAAGGTGTGAAGGAAATAACTCTCCTAGGACAAAATGTGAATAGCTACAGAGATTTATCGGAATCGGAATTTGTCTTATCAGCTAACAAGGAGACCCAACTCGCTAAAGGTTTCAAAACGGTTTATAAGAATAAGAAAGGCGGTTTAAGGTTTAGCGATCTTCTAGACAAAGTTTCTTTAATTAATCCAGAAATAAGAATAAGGTATAAATCTATAGATCAGCATTAATCCCTTCAATTAGCTTTGCATACTAATATATAGTAATCTCCAGATTTACATCGCCTCATCCCAAGGATTTTCCCGATGAGGTGTTGCACTTGATAGCCGAAAGACCTAACATCTGTAAGCAGATTCACTTACCTGCTCAGAGCGGCAACTCTACGGTTTTGGAGAGAATGCGAAGAGGATACACCAGGGAAGCGTATTTAGACTTGGTGTATCATATACGTGATATTCTTCCAAATGTATACTTTTCCAGCGATTTTATTGCCGGATTCTGTAGCGAGACCGAGGAGCAGTTTCAAGATACGTTATCGCTAATAGAAGAAGTTAAATACAACAACGCATATTTATTCGCCTATAGCATGCGTGAGGTACAATTCTTATGATGTACGATCTTCTTGGACAATTCATATTAAATAGAAATAAATTTAATGATTTATTAAAATTTATAAATTATTTATAATTATATATAAATATTTTAATATTCTGTAGAAAACTACAGCACATAGACGTTACAAGGACGACGTTGAACCACACGTAAAGATGGACCGTCTAAATCGCATGACTGCGCTGTATAGAAAAGAAGCAGAAAAATTAAATAGAGCACAGATAGGGCAACATCAACTCGTTCTCGTGGAGGGCGTAAGCATTTTTTCAATCTTATTATTGCATATGTACATATTACTAGAAAAAAAAACAGTATCTTTCCATTTTTTAAACATTTTTTTATCCTGTCTTTCTTTCCGTCTGTAAACACTTTAATCTTATGTTTTATAGAGGCGTACATCATATGTTTTTACTTTTGGCATTATTTAAAAATAGGAACAATAAATTTTATAGTGATATGTATGTTCTATTGGCAGGTGAGCAAGAGATCTGATCAAAAGTTACAAGGTAGAAATGACGGTAATGTGATAGTTATACTACCATCCGCAGCTATTCCCATTGCTCAACACTCCATTACAACAAGGCAGATACAGGCTGGCGATTATGTCGTAGTACGAATTGATAACGCCAACTCCCTGACTTTGCAAGCAGTACCGTTATATCATTCTTCAATCACTGAATATTTATTGAGCAATTAGCAATTGTTATATTATTATTGTATTAATTAATAAAAATTATAATTATATACGTAATTTACTGATTCTCTTTTAATGTAAAACATCTTTTTTTAGTTTAGTACTAAATCAAATTTTATCTTTGAAGAAAAGACAATACATAACTACAATTACTTATTAGACTACATGTTTCTTCTCGTCGGACATTTATTTATATTCTTGCTAATGAATTAAAATATTTCTTTGCAAATATTAACATTTTTAAGTTTTCTAGCTGATTGGCAGTCCAACAACGTATAACAGATAAAAATAACTTTACTAATTTAAATTTTAATTACATTTATTAATATTGCAATTTATACACATAATAATCTATGCCAAATATACCTAGCTGGATAGTTATACTTGGCTAAGCTCATCATTAGTAAATATGCGGATAGATCTATATTATGTATATATATATATATATGTATATATATATAAAGTTTACTTAGATAAATATCTTCCCTTTTTTTTTAACTTGTTCTGTCTTATCCTCAGTTGGTTGTATATAATGTGAAATTATCGACGGCCGACGCGTCGCCCGTCGCCGCTGAGAAATCTATAAATGGATCACAAACGTATATATGTATACGTGACTATCAAACTCAGGTTATGAGTTACGAATTGAAGTTACGAATTAAAAGCGTTTTACGCACGATAGATTGTTTATCGATGTTGCGATCGAACGATCGCAAATAGTGTTTTGCGGAATCCCACTCGCCGGTCTCTCCAAATAAATGGCATGTAGATCGAGTGTTACAATCTATAAGTGTCTGTAACTGGTAACCTCTCTGCGAGATACGTGAAATTGTGAATTCGAGAAATTAATTTCCGCTTCGAATAATCCTTTAATATAGCGACACGCGGCAGCAACAAGTAACAATAATTATTATGTGTGATAATAATAATAATCTTATTTATGTACAATACATATATTAGATATGCCGGCTCGCAGCGGCTTCTCGCTTCTCTCGACCATCTTTCCTCCGAGTTTTGTCTGTACCGTCTGTACGTAGTGTACGTGTACATTCAAAGTGAAAGGAGAGGAAAGAGTGAAACGAAAGCGCAGCTACGAGCCGGACGTAACACGAGAGAAACGTTAAATGTTACGCTTTTCAAAATTGCTGATCATCTGACTGACAATATAAACGTTACTAGGCTTCAAACGATGGTATTCCGCCACCCGCCGCTGTAACAGGATTTCCACCGGCAACGCCAAGTATCGCATCCAGCTTTGTGCCACCCATTATGCCCGCGGCACCCTTCATCCCGCCTCCCAGTTTACCACCGGGTCCTCCGGGTATAATGCCACCTCAGTTTTCCATACCTCCGCCAGGTTTTACTTTTCCTATCACCGCGGCACCTCCTCAAGAGCCCGGAGTCATAGGTTAATATCCATCGCTGAATACGTGCGCCCCTCTACGAATCCATTGCTCAGATAGCTCTCTTTGCATTACAGCTGCGTCGCCGCAGATAACAGCACCAGGGATTCCGCCTCCTTCGCCTATCAGCGGCGACGGCACCGCAACGATGCCCAGCTCTACAACGGACAAGAAGACAGACTGGAGCGAGCACAAGGCGCCCGATGGCAGAACATATTACTATAACAACATCACAAAGCAGTCGTTGTGGGAAAAGCCGGACGAGCTGAAAACACCGAGCGAACTGTTGCTGTCGCAGTGCCCTTGGAAGGAGTACAAGTCGGAGAACGGCAAGGTGTATTATCACAATGTAAACACTAAGGAATCTAGGTGGACGATACCGCCGGAGTTGGAAGAGCTGAAGGCGCGAATTATAGCCGAGGAAGCTGCAGCGGCCGCCGCGGCAGTTGTGGCAAACGCCACAAATTCGTAAGTCAAGTTGGATGTAATGATAGCAAGATTGCAGATTATCTGCCTTTCATTATTTCAAAAGCTTTTTGTATATTCATCATGATCTTCCTATGTCTTCAGCAATATGGTTTCTATAGCGATGCAACGCTTGTCGCCGAATGTCCCGACTGTATCGCAGACCAGTACACCGGAATCCGGTGGAAAGTCGGCTATCGAACAGGCGATGGCCGCGACACTCGCGGCAATTAATATTCCGACACCGCCCGCGAAACCGGACGAGGATAGTAATTCCGCGATGGGTTCAGCCAATGACAGTCGCACCAGCACGCCCGAGCCCAAGATGCAATTCAAGGATAAAAAGGAAGCAGTTGAGGCATTCAAGGAGTTACTCAGGGAGAGAGACGTGCCGTCGAATGCTACATGGGAACAGGCGGTCAAATTGATTCAGAATGATCCCAGATATCCGCAGATGAAGAAGCTGAACGAACGTAAACAGGCCTTCCATTCGTACAAGACGCAGAAACTGAAGGAAGAGCGCGAGCAGGAGAGACTCAGGTAGGTATCGCGATTACTTTTATCTCGTATTAAGTTTACAATGTACAATTAAATTAGATAATAATGCGGCATATCTTCGACAGATTGAAGAAGGCCAAGGAGGATTTGGAGCAATTCTTGCTGGAAAACGACAGAATGTCAAGCACAACCAAGTATTACAAATGTGAAGAGATGTTCGGTAATTTAGAGGTTTGGAGATCAGTTGGGGATTCGGATCGCCGGGACATTTACGAAGACGTTATCTTCAATTTGGCGAAACGCGAGAAAGAAGAGGCGAAACAATTGAAGAAGAGAAATACTAAAAGACTGGCGCAAGTTTTGGACACTATGACGGAAGTGACTTACAGGACGACGTGGCAGGAAGCGCAAGCGTTGCTGTTACAGCATCCCGCATTCGCCGAAGACGCAGACTTGTTAGAGATGGACAAAGAGGACGCTCTGATTGTGTTCGAGAATCACATCCGCCAATTGGAGAAGGATGAGGAGGAGGAAAAAGAATGCGAGAAGAAACGTAGGAAACGACAGGAGAGAAAAAACAGGGACGGCTTCATAGTAAGTGCAGACTTCCGATTTAATTGTAACTATACTATATACGTTTTAGTATCTATGTTACATTAGGACGCAGACAGATGGGCCACTTTGTATAGCGCTTCTATAGGAACTCAAAGGTCTCGTCTCTCTGCGCCTTTAAGTCAGTCAAAAAAAAATCAGTTTTTTTACGGTAAAAAATTGTGTTTCAGTATCTACTCGATGAGCTTCATGAACAAGGCAAACTCACGTCGATGTCGTTGTGGGTAGAATTGTATCCAATGCTGTCCGCCGATCTTCGATTCTCGGCTATGCTCGGGCAATCGGGCTCGACTCCGCTGGACCTTTTCAAATTCTACGTCGAGGACTTGAAGTCTCGATTCCACGACGAGAAGAAGATCATTCGCGAGATACTCAAAGACAAGAACTTCGAGGTGCAAGTCAACACGACTTTCGAGGAATTCGCCACGGTCGTGTGCGAGGACCGAAAGTCGGCGACTCTAGACGCGGGTAACGTTAAACTAACGTACAATTTATTATTGGAGAAGGCGGAGGCACGCGAGAAGGAGCGCGTCAAGGAAGAGACGCGGAAATTCAAGAAGCTGGAGACTGGTTTCAAGAATTTGCTCAAGACATTGAACGTAGACTACCAAATGGCGTGGGAGGACGTGAGACCGAAGATCGAGGAAGAGCAAGATTTCAAGGCGATCACCTTGGAGAGCGAAAGAATACGGATATTCAAGGAATATCAGCATGAGCTCGAAGAGAGCTGCAGCCATCATCATATCAGAAGTAAGAAGAAAAAGGCGAAAAAGTTGAAGCGCAAATCACGATCGCGTTCGCACAGCGTGAGTATTAAAAAAAGCTCTCCGAAAGCAGTCACTTTCTCATCTGTTTCTGGTATGCGATCGCGACAGATGGTAAAAATGATGTTTTTTTCTTGGCAGGAGTCGGAAGGTAGCGAGAAAGGCTTGAGAAGAAAGCGACACAAATCGCATTCGCCCAGTATTCCCAGCAAGTCTGACAGTTCCGAGTCGGAAACGAGGAAGTCCAAGAGAAAGAAGAGCAAGAAGAAGAGAGGTCGCAGCCATTCCGTACGTATTAACGATATTGAAGTTCCATCGGGAGAAGTTTTCATATTTCATCATGTTTCTTCTGATATCTTTTTCATAGCGCTCGCACTCCGGTCTTCCATCTTCTGAGGAGTGCTCGCCGGAGAGGAAGCGGAGAGAGGAGAAGCACAGAAGGCCTTCGGTTCACAGCGAAGGTTCCGCCACGGAAAATAACGAGCATCACGAACTTTCCGAGGACGAGCTGGAGAAGCAAAGGGCGCAACTCCTGCGCGAGCTGCAAATGCAACAAGAGGAGAATTGAAAACTTCGCCAAGTGCTATCGCGTCTCAGAGATGCAATATCTGAAACAATTACGAATTATTTATCTTTTCTTTAATTCGACGACTGTCTCTCTGTCTATCAGAAGAAGTGGGTTTTACCTCCCTACTTTAGATGGATATCTTTATTATTTTAAGAAATGAAGATGTATTAATAGAAACGAATACATAATAAGTCGAATACTGACACTCTCGGCTTAAAAAAAGATAAATTTAAGATATGTACCTACATGCGCGCGTGCGTGAACGCACACACAATGGCGTTTGTTTAAAAATGGATCGCCTTATGTAACGCATTTCAACCTTCCACGGTGCAGGTGAACTTGCTAAAAGATGTAGACTCGTCTGTTTTTTTTTCTTGTTTTTTTTTACGACTCGCTATTCTTTGTGATTAAAGAGTAACGATGCGCGACGAATGTCGAGTACAGACTCGAAATCTCTCGCGATCGAGATCGCTTAACTGTATTGTATTTCAATAATTATGATAATAGCGTTCTTTTCTGGTTTCACTTCTATTTTATGTCACGCGTTTTTCTTTGACAGTTCTCGAAAAGATCGGGGAGTTTGAACTGAACTTCCATTCTGTTTTGAAGAAGAAAAGAAGTTTAGCGAGTAACTTGTAGGTATTTCGAATTTTTTTCTTGAATTTTGTCTCGAATTTTCGAAGGTACATCAAATTGATACATCTCTCGATTGCACGGCATTCGCGTTATAATCAATTGTCCATATGCACGGCGACACGTTTGGCATTTAGACACGGTTGTTTTGCAGCGGCATATATGTGAGTCGGTAGGTATTATTAACAATTCAACACCTAGCGAGTCTGACGCCCGCGACGAACACTCGACGATGAAAGCTTGACGGTACAAGGGACAAAGGAGAGAAGATAATTTGTAAATCGAAAATAGAATCGATATGAGTCCGTTCTACAAGTCTGACTTCCCCGTCTACATTGAGATGAGATATCGATTAGATCTTTTCGGTAAGACCGAACCCCCAGCCTCTTTTATTCCTGTACTCGTTCTGCGCGACGCGTTATGTAGGAGAAATGCCTGATCGACCATCATTGATTTTGATTATGTCAATCTAGTCGTGGGTAAGAATTTACAGTGGGAACGAGCAACGTAAATGAACGTGCCCGACGACACTGCTACTTAAGTTTTTTTGTAATCGAAAATAATAAAAAAACAGGCTTTAACACGCTACAAAAAACAAGTTCTTCCTCTGCATGACATAAGGAAATGATTTTCCGTATTTATAACTTAAAGAAAGTGAAGGTTTACGTTTACACGATGTGATTAGCAAATAAAAGAAATAAACGGAGAAGTAAAACTGACGTGATTTAGAAGTTAAAATTAAATTAAAAATTGTTGCACAGAGATACTTATAACGAATTAACAATTTTTTCTTTTTACTTTTGAATGTCTAGAATTTAGATCTAAAGAGGAGTGTGCAATATAATCCTCGCTGCGGATTCCATCGGTAGTGGACCGACGATCAGATGAAACCTATACTGTGAACAATAATACAACAACAATCCACGGTAATTAATAAAGTGGTTAATTAATATTTATTGATGGGAAGACGTGCGTTTCTCGCGCATCTAGGAGAAACACATTTGAAATTCGAGCATTCGCCGTGAAAATTTCACTCGGAGCTCTGAGCTTCACCGTCGGTGGCTCGATCGCGCGTCCTTCCACTCTCCCCTCGTCCGCCCACCGATCCGGACGGTCGTACCATGGTACGGCCCTGGAGCGCTCGTCGCGAGCGGCGCGAGAGGTGGGGACGTGGGGAACCCGGTGGCCGGTGTAGCGCGGTTCGCCCGACGGCGCGGTGTTCGCATCGGGCCGTGTGTTCCGTTCCGTTCCGACTCCTTCGCAGTTTCGGCAATTCGGCGCACTGGACGCGCGCGGCGGAGAAAGGAGAACCGAACATCTGGCGGGACCTGTCAGTCGAGAAGGGCACCTCGTTCGCCCTTCAGGTCATCGTGTGTGACGAAGGGTCGCGCGCCGACGTCATCCCTCTCTCTCTCTCTCTCCCTTCCCGTCGCCGTCTCCTTCCGTCCCACTCTCTTTCTCTCTCTCTCTCTTTCTCGCTACCCGTCCCCGTCTCCACCGCCGGAAGATGTTGGGCCTGGTCTGCCGTCAGACGTTGCTGGCGAATACCCAAAAGTGAGTAAGATCAAGATCCCAGCACCGGGGTGCCCTCCCCCGCCTGCCGTCCGGTTATCGCGACGATATCGATCGCTCGTCGCGAACTGCGAAAAAGGAAAACGCACGCGTCCCCCGCGGATAACCCAACTCTCCCGAGCTCTCCTCTCGCTCGGCCGCTTCCTCTTGGACGCGAAGGAAGGTTCATCGATCGTCGCGAGGCATCGAGCGACGTGGGTAATCGTGCCGGGGGCCCCCGGTCACCCGGTGTACTACCCGTCGAGTCCGGGGAACCTGACGACCGACGACTTCCGCGAACGTCGATGTCGACGATATCACGTCGACCCGACGCGACGTGCAGCATGATGACATGATTCGCGAGATCGCGCGTAATTAAAAACGAGCTCCGATGACTTGAAGGTATTCCAACGCTCGCTCGGTTCGCTTACCGTGAACACGTCGCGGCTCGCGACGCGTAATTTTGGAGCGAGCTCGGGCCAGAGCTATTCGGCGATTAATTCATCGAGCGACTGTGATACCTGCGACAAAATACCTCGTCGACATTGAAGAGTCCATCAGGCTTCTTGTTGTCTGAATATGGAGAAGGAGATTAGAGAGATTAAGGATAACAAATTCGTCATCGCGGAGCCGTTCTTTCGCTACGAGCGGTCTGCCAGATGGATTAATCGCCGGTCAAGTTAATCGGGATTTAAGCCGAAGTCGTCTTCAATGTCCATTTCCACCAATGTAGATTATACTTCAATCTCGGTTTAACTCACTTTTTATTTCTCCAACTTTTTAGAAGTAGAAAAGGATGAAAAGCGAGTTAAACCGAGATTAAAGAGTTAATTTT
The DNA here is from genome assembly GCF_030848805.1 of Temnothorax longispinosus. Classification (NCBI taxonomy): domain Eukaryota; kingdom Metazoa; phylum Arthropoda; class Insecta; order Hymenoptera; family Formicidae; genus Temnothorax; species Temnothorax longispinosus. The sequence continues at coordinate 346,313 of NC_092358.1, read as the reverse complement.
TGGTAGCGATGGACGTGAAAAGATTGACGTGATCACTTGTCCTTTTCTCCCAAGCGAAATGTTGACAGTATGCTAGTAATACCGTGCCAGAAGATTCGAGCGAAATATCCGCGGCAGATTGGTGTCAACCGTGCCCACATTAGGCACAGGGTTCTGCCAGAAAATGCCAGAAACCGACTGTGATCCGTCATTCCGTAATGTACCGTTTAAAATTATATAAAAATGACAAGGAAACCGCAGATCTACCGCTCGGTTTCCGCAGTTTCAATCTACCATCCGCCAACAGATTCTATAACATTTCCGCTGGCATTTCGCCAAACAAAATCTGTAGAACACTTATAGCAAAATCTGCTCTGAGATTTCGTTATCCGATCTGTATCATGTCAGTGAAAAACTAGGTTCCTACATAGGAGGGGAAGGCGATGCAATTGGCCGGTTTTTTTTCCTGCTCGTTTCTCTCTTCGTCAATCACCTCGGTGCGCTCTCGGATTGACCTCGCAGGATCGCTATTTCCTGGCCTACGGTTTCTCTGCCTCTCTCTCCTTCTCGCCGTCCCTTCTGTATAACTCGAGTAAAGTAGAGAAAAAATTGAAACAAAATCGGCGCAACTGGCTCCAGAGGATTTCTTCTTTTTTTTGGTTGTGTGCTTGTAATAATAGGATTATTTCATGTTTTTAGGGACCTTATTTCGTCCCACGTTTGGCAGAAACGTTGGTCATTTGTCAACGTAAGCACGCGCTCCGACAGCTGACCGAGCTGACGTCAGTACACATCACGGTCGACCAGCGCCGACTATAGCGACTATATTTTACCTCTTTATCTACAATATCTACATATATGTTTTAAGGACAGTCGCATACCACTCGGTGCAAATTGTTCCACCGCGACACCGCGACTCGAATACGTCGGCTCTTACAAGATGGATTACGCGGCGATAATTAAGTATATATACGATGTTCGCGATAGCACTGATCGACACGCGAGCCTTTGACTGGTTTTATTCAAAGGATCAGAAGGGATAAAAGCGTACTTACGTTTTTCCAAGATTTGCCCCGCGTTTATCCACTGATTCACGATCTTCCCGATCGAATCTTTAATTGTATGAAGCGATCGCATTTTCCTTCTTCTTTTCGAAGACCTCGAGGAGGACGGAATTAGACAACTGTGGGTTGCGTCGAAAACGCATAAATACGCGAGAAACGACTTCTTCAGACGTTAATATTCACTGTAAATTTTTCATGGGTTTTATATGGCGATATATATAACCGTAGCATTGATATAATATCAATTGGTAACATTAATATAATTATGTCTATAATGTGAAAGTAATTAACAATCTCAAAAACGATTTACGAAAGAAATTATCATGTTAGATATTTGGAATGAAATTATTATATCTCCGATACTACTTATATCGAGCACAATTTGTCATAATTATCTATACATTAACATTGATAACACCGCGCTAATTAGGGTCAAGCGGAGGACAGACGTTATGTAATGCTATCATCGTCGCTCTTCTGCGTGTCCATGCGGAGGGTGTCGATGTCCTTTCGCCGTGCTATGTTAATTTAACAGTACTCATTGATTTGTACATGATAATTATCATTAGGTATCAGTGGTATCACGCGTGCATGATACGACTCAGAAAAAAAGATTCCTCGTCCCGAAAGAATTCTCTCGATTCTCGCCACCGATATTTCTGAATAATTTAAATCAGGCATGGCAAACACGCGGCCCGTCACCAAAAAGGCTGCGAGACTTCTTGAAAATCTTGGAAACAAATGTTAATTAGTTATTTAATTATAGTGATTTTGAGTAAATAAATTTATTTTTAGTTCGAATTTTGCATTTAATTTTCAATATTCTTTTACACTTATTTTTCTGCAGATTGGTTTCGTTACGTTTACTGGCTATGTTCGGGAACACATTTATGCGAGAAAAATGACAAAACTTTAGAAAGGTCAAGATTAATCGATCAGCATCGTCAATTTTGAAAATTACGTCAGCTCAAGACGTTCAATTAAGTTTTGCGCTTTGTGGAAAAACGGTGCCAAATGTCCTCTAAAAAATAATATAATAATAAATTGTAATTTTGTTTATTTATGTTTTATATTTATAAATAAATGTAAAATACACTTTTAATTTGAAAAATAACGCGATACAAAATGATTCATGTATATACTAATTACGATAAATCTAAAAATCGTACTTTACTTATGAATATATTTGAATATATTTTGAATATTGGAAACACATGCGGCCCTTAGTCTAATATAAAATAACTTAGATATGTGGTCCATGATGCAAAAAAATGAGTTTGACATGCCTGAATTAAATACACGATATTATTGCTCGTACGACATCGATAAGCAAACAGCTTATTCGGAAATTCCAGTGCATATTTAGACAATGATAAGACTGTTAACTTAAGACTTTACTACAAGTGGTCGGGTAAATATGTGAAGATGATATCGCGGACAAAACTCTTAAGAGGGCTCTTAAAGATAAATCTCGGTTTATCTGACGCATCTACCGAAGTATAGCTCTTTCGCAGTTTGATGTTGTTTATTATTCGACAGAGTCGGCACCAGATACCTGGGATCGATAGTTCCGGTGTCGAACCCGCCGGACTTTCCATTGGAGAATGAACCGGTTCTCAGCTACAAGAAGGGCAGCCCGGAAAGAGCGGAGTTGGAGAAGGTCTTGGATAAGATGAGCAAGGAATGCGAGGAGGTGCCGTTAGTTATCGGAAATGAGGAGATCAAGACCGATCTGTGCAGATATCAAGTCATGGTACGTTTCTAATCCAATCGCGCTTACTCTCCTTCTTGGTGTTTGTTCACTCGCGGAGAGCGGCTTTTATCGCGATTCGCGCTGTCTGTTTCATCCTTCTTTGTTTACACAAGACAATTGCGAATTTTTTTTCCAGCCGCACAATCACAAGGAAAAAGTCGCCAAGTATTACTGGGCGACGCCGGAGCTCGTGAAGAAGGCGATCGACGTCGCGGTGAAGGCGCAACGAGAATGGGAGAAGCGGCCGATCGAGAAACGTCTGGAGATGTGGTTGAGGATAGCGGATCTGATGGCGACCAAGTACAGGCAAAATCTCAACGCTGCCACTATGCTCGGCCAGAGCAAGACTGTGATCCAGGCGGAGATTGACAGCGCGGCGGAACTGATCGACTTTTTCAAGATGCACGCGTATTTCGCCAAGGACAGCCTCAAGTATCAGCCGATCTCGCCGGATCAGCAGACTCGCAACTCGATTAGGTATCGCGGCATGGACGGTTTCGTCGCGGCGGTATCGCCTTTCAACTTCACCGCCATCGGTGGTAATCTCAGCTACACGCCCGCACTGATGGTTTGTAATTCGCAAACCATACTGACAGCTCCTTTAGTCGAGGCTCGCGCGATAAAGGTAACGCGCTAATCATAACCCGCACGTGTCGACGTGCATGCCGCGATTGCAGGGTAACGCTGTGCTCTGGAAGCCGTCCGACACCGCGTTATTATCCAACTGGTGGATCTTTAAGATATGCAGAGAGGCCGGGGTGCCGCCCGGCGTGGTGAATTTCATTCCCTGCGAGGGACCCGTGTTCGGTGATACCATCACGTCCTCGCCTTACCTCTCCGGTCTCAACTTCACCGGCTCGGTACCGACGTTCAACCGCCTGTGGGCTCAGGTCGGTCAGAATCTCGCCAAGTACAGGAACTACCCGAAATTGATCGGCGAGTGCGGCGGCAAGAATTATCACTTCGTCCACTCGAGTGCCGACGTGGAAACGGTCATCAATGCGACGATAAAAAGCGCGTTCGAATTCAACGGACAGAAGTGTTCCGCTTGCAGTAGAATGTACGTGCCGGAGTCTCTATGGAGCAAGGTGAGTTTAGCGATAACGCCTCCCTGTTAAATCCATCGGAAATGCGCATTCATGTGACCTCTTTGAACTGTTGTTCCAGATAAAAGACGGCCTCTTGGCTCTTCGTCAGAAACTCACAATCGGTGATGTTCGAGACTTCACTATATTCACTGGCGCCGTTATAGATGCCGTCGCGTTCAAACGGATTTCCGGTTACATCGAGTACGCAAAGAAATCGCCTAAGATGGAAATTCTTGGCGGTGGGGGCTACGACAATTCGTGCGTTCTATCGCGATTATCATTGACGCAACGATTTGCCTTAATGGACCTATCGTTCTGAAATAGGAATCTCTTTCCAGGTGCGGATATTTCATCGAACCGACAATAGTACAATCCAAAGATCCGAAAGAAAAACTCATGACGGAAGAAATATTCGGTCCGGTACTAACGATATACGTTTACAAAGATTCCGAGCTGGACGAGACGGTGAAGCTGGTGGAAACATCTACGCCTTACGCCTTGACAGGCGCAATATTCGCGCAAGATGAGTAAGTAAGATTATAGTCGGTCGTACCGATATTACACAGTACATAACGTTTCATATGTGCAACTTGTATAAAAAGAATTCAGATAAAAAATGTCATACAATCATAGCTTCTATTTTACATTGCACATTAAATTCTCCTCTGAAGTTGTAACTATGCATTGTATTATACATCATAAAATAATATTTTTTACCAAACAATCTCGATAAATTCACAACATTTTTACGTTCAGTCAGTGACACTATAAAGTAAATTATTGCCTCATACACGCATATGTTATTGCAGAAAATGGGCGAGAAAGGCACTCGAGGACTTTAAGTACACTGCCGGTAATTTTTACGTCAACGACAAATCTACCGGATCAGTAGTCGGTCAACAACCGTTCGGCGGCAGTCGAATGTCTGGTACAAATGACAAAGCCGGCGGTCCTCACTACGTCCTTCGCTGGGCATCCCCACAGGCTATTAAGGAGACCTTCGCGCCCATACGGGAATACGATTATCCGTACATGAGAGCCTAAACGCGGGCCGCTCGTTGTTAATTCGGCGTGATTAATCCGGTAATTTCGATAATTGCCCGACAGTCGCGCGTCACAAACCGAGAAACATTTATATTTACGATATCTGATCGGGAAAGAAACATGCCGGGGCATATACGGTGGCATTACTACGCTCTGCTGCTTTAACTCAACGAAGTCGAGACAACAAGAAAACGTTCAGTCCACCACTCAAATGAGGTATCATAGAAATGCGTAAAAAATTAATGGACTTATGAGAATATAACTTTTAAAGTAAGCTCTAACACATTCAGAATCAGCAAAAAGAAACTCGAAATTTCGATTATAGAAGCGAACACGATGAAATAAACGCGTGAGATATGTTTTCTAAGATAAAAAACTTCACCTGATTAAGATTCTTGTTCCACGGTATGTTCTTAATTCGCTTCCTGTGTGATCGCGTAATTAAATAAAATTATTTAATAGAGAATATAATTAGATGGAACAACAAAAAGTATTGTATACCGTGTGATAAGGTCCTAATATGCCGAGTTAATTGAACGTGCAGAAGTTGAGAAAACGATTTAGGAGTTTCCCTCGATAGGAAGCATAGTAAGTTCGCGAGCGCAAATTTGCGATGCACAATAGAGACACGACTAGATTCCTAGATGAGCCAGCGTTAAAAAGGGAGGAAAGGGTCAAGAGTCGCAACAACTGCACACTTAATCGCCTTCTAATGTTCCGTTGACATCGCCTCGCGACCAATAGGGAATTCCAGTGCGACGATCCTCCCGTGATCGATCCTGTTAGCTACGGACGTTGCTCCGTGAGCCGTCAAACACGCCTGTCTCGATTACTCGCCGCCAGTACATTACCAAAGTATTATCCGATGTGCATTTCGGAAACGTGTGATCTCATCACCGTGTGCCCGATGTATCCTCTCTCTCTCTTTCTCTCTACCACTGTCAGTACAATAACATTTTTATAACTCAGGTATCGCATCAGACCGATCGAGGAGGAACGCGAGCACAGCGTTTGTTCGCGGTGCGTGATCGAATCGTCGCGCGTACCGCGAGAAAGAGGTATCCTTCATGTCTCATCGAGTCACATTCGTGATATTGGATAACACGTCATTGTCAACAAGTGTCCTCAATGTCGACGGAGTAGAATAAACATTGTTATCAATGTGATCAATAAAGCTTTAGCTTGGACCCCGTTTTAAGGTGCGATATTACCTACGTTGTGAATGAGATGGATTCTCTTTTTTTTTACTACTTAGGGAGATTGTAATGGGTAACGCAGTTTCGGCGACTCTCTCAGTTTCTTTCTAACGTGTACTATGTAAGATTGTATATGTGGAAGGCGCGATCCCTCTGTAATAACTGAGGCATCTTCAGCGTTTATACGTATTCCCAGATTTTTGATCATCGATCGTCCTATAATATTGTTGATAATGTGACTGAGACGGGATGTTTCGAGAGTCGATGGATAATCGCCGAGGACGTAATAATTGACAATATGTTATATATTGTGGCAAGTGTTATAGCATTATTTAAGTGTACAATAGCAATAAAAAAAAGCAAACATAAATTTATATCGTCTTCGTGAATGCCTCGTACTTTGCCGACGTAAGACGCGCCGTTTTTTGAAATATCGGATATGACGTCAGTACCTGTTCGAGACAACCGAGGGTTTCCATTGGTCTCGGTCCGAAGCCGAAGCGAGATTCGTGCGGCTTCGGAAAGCGAACATTTCCGGTCTCCCTCACTCTCCCGTTCTTCTGTGATTTTACGCGCAGAAAGGAAGCAACGTGAGTATATATTTCCGAAATTTTCCAATTATCCGAGTAACAATAATAAAATAATTTTTATTTTATTACACGTTTTTCGTTCCAATTTTCGTAGGAGAGATTAAAAAAGTTCTCGCGCGAAGGATTTTCGTTGAAATACATTGTCAAGCCACGTGGTGGCTTGTTAGGTTAGCCCACTGCGAACACTAAAGTTTCAGATATATTTCAGTCTTAATTTTCAACAATGACTAATTATCTATCCCAATTCTGATTCAATTTAATTTATGATTAAGCATACAACTTCCGTGGCTGTACAGCAGTTAACGATATTTGCCAAGCAGCTGTAAACGGTACTTTCAACGAACGTTGTATAGGAAGAATGATTTCAGAATATAAATTATGTTTGGTAGCTAATATATTATATTTTATTGAACAGAATGGCGGACGCTGCTCCAGCCGCACGTGGTGGTTTCCGTGGAGGTTTTGGCTCTCGTGGCGCGGGCGATCGTGGTGGTCTGAGAGGCCGTGGACGCGGCAGAGGCAGAGGACGCGGTCGTGGACGCGGGAAGGAAGAGGGCAAGGAATGGGTTCCTGTCACCAAGCTGGGTCGCTTGGTCAGAGACGGCAAGATCCAGTCTCTCGAACATATTTATCTGTTCTCCCTACCCATCAAGGAGTTCGAGATCATTGACAAGTTCCTCGGGCCGGATCTGAAGGACGAGGTTTTGAAGATCATGCCTGTGCAGAAACAGACGAGAGCAGGTCAACGTACACGTTTCAAGGTAAACCAGCAATCTCCTCGGACATTTATAATCAATTGAAACATCGACGAGAAAAAGAGACGCAAAGATCTAACAATCTAACGATAGTCAAGCAATACTAAGGATCATATTCATAGTCAGTTCTTATTTTAAGACTGTCTTAAGTAATATTATAATATGGTTCAGTGATTAATTTTATTACTTAAGACGGTCTTAAATATAAGATTAGGCCGTGAATATTGGCTTTAGAAAGTCACGTACGATAAAAATAGTTAATTCAAAATGAAATATCTTTTATAGGCTTTTGTCGCCATCGGAGACAGCAACGGGCATATCGGGCTCGGAGTGAAATGCTCCAAGGAAGTAGCCACCGCCATTCGGGGTGCTATCATTCTGGCGAAGTTGTCCGTTGTGCCCGTCCGACGCGGTTATTGGGGCAACAAAATTGGCAAGCCGCACACAGTGCCGTGTAAGGTGACCGGCAAATGCGGTTCGGTGCAAGTGCGTCTCATACCGGCGCCTCGAGGTACCGGCATCGTGTCCGCTCCGGTTCCCAAGAAGCTACTCCAGATGGCCGGTATCGAGGACTGCTACACCTCGGCCAGGGGCTCCACCTGTACCCTCGGTAACTTCGCCAAGGCGACGTACGCCGCGATCGCCAAGACATACGCGTATCTGACGCCCGATCTGTGGAAGGAACAGGCTCTGGCTAAGGCGCCGTACCAGGAATTCGCTGAGTATCTGTCCAAGACTCACAAAGGAGGCGCGAGGGCAGCCGAAGTTGTCTAAATAAACGCCCAGTTGCCACGAAAATTCTTTGAAAACGACCTGTTTTTTTCCGACTCCTCGATTCCTCCGATCCCTTGGAAGTCGATTCATTGCGTACTAACATATTTTAGTACGTTATTTGTTTAGTAATTTATTTTAGGCATACTTAATTTTTATCTCTGTTCGTGGAGGTATTGGAACATTTTGGATTGCCCATTGTTGACCTGCTTGACCATCTTTGCGCGTTTAATTAGATCGAAGCTATCGTAGGGGCCAAAATCCGATTAACTTAATCATTCGTCTCCACAATTGTTTATGAAAAAGTTTATATAATTTATTGCTTTTAATCTAATCTATCTAGATTATAGGGAACTCGACTTATATCCATTTCTATCAATGTAGATTAATTTTAATTTTGGTTTAATTTACTTTTTATCTTTTCCTGTAGTTTCAAGAATTAAAAAAATGATAAAACGTAAGTTAAATCGAAATCGCATAGATAGAAGTGGACAGATTAATTAAACATAATCTCAGTTTAACAATAAGCATAAATAAAAAATACTTCTGTCGATTATTTAATCTTTCTCGAATAACATACTTTTCTTTCTTTGCTAATTTTCGGAATCTGACCGTCGTCGCAATTGTAAATAAACCGGACTTTGCGTCACGCGAGAGAGAGTCAGCCGTGTAAAACGGTGTCTGACGCCCGATGACGTCATCGAGCGTCGAGCGGTAATGGCGGCCCACGCACCCACACACGCCCACATGCGTGTACATACGTACATATGGCACAGTGGCATACGTGGGATAATCAAATAATGTAGCTCGAGTCTCGACGTTCGTGCGATTTTTCCCCGATTTTATCCTTATCGGAGGTGTTCTCGCTCGCGAGAGGATCCGCACGGCGGAAGGAGGAGAGGCGGGTTTCCGGTATCACTATGTCCCCCGTGCCGCACCGTCCCGCCGTAGTCCGGATTCCTCGTGTTCGCGCCACCGTTCTCGACGGCCCGTGTCCACGTAAACAGCGCGCGCGACCGATCCCGGCCCCGACCGTCGCGGACGGACTCTGATTTCGCTCGGCGCTTTATCGCGCGCGCCTTATCGCCCGACCGCCGCTTCCGACGGCCAACGCGCAGCCAGGATGTTCAAGAAATTCAAGGACAAGCTCGCGGAGGAGATGAAGCAGTCGCCCGCGAGGCTGCAGGCGAGCGTGCAACAACTGGCGCAGGTCGCGACCCTTTCCTTTCCTATCCGCGCGTTCGAACGCGCAAGTGACGATCTTCAATCGGTCCCTTCTTTTGTCGTTGTTGTTGTTGTTGTTTCTTGCAGGCGGTGGTGTCGCCGGCCCTGTCCAACAGCTCCATTCAGGAAGTGGCAGCGTCGAATGACAATTTCAGCCTGACGGAGGATGGAGACGGTAAGCGCGCACCTGATCGTCCTGACAGGTGTCTAGATCTAGAATCTGAAGATTTGGGGAATGAGTCGCCAGAAAAGGGATGCTAATGATACTTTGACTCCGGAGACACAAAGGATCTCTGATATACACATGAGCGTTCTGTTCTGGCGACGCTTCCTGTATATGACACTTTGTAAATAATACCGCACATAACGCAGTATTATCCTGTTGCGTACTACATGTATTCTGTACAGAGTATTTTGGTGACTGTATGGAATTGTTCATTTTGCAGAAACGCCAAAGAACACTCCGGCGAAGCACAGCTTTCAAAATGTTGACCTGATATCGCCGTCGCAGAATCGCGCGGAGGTCTCGAGAAGGTCCTCGGTGAGCAGCGTCACCAGCGACGCGTCCTCGTTGTTTCCAATGTACGAGAGTCCCTCAAATTTATATCACTTACAGGTAAGTCGTGTATAAATACCCACTGACAGAGAGGTTTGCAATTCTTCGACGACACTGACAGTTTTGTACTTTTGCAGTCGGACATGGATCAGTCGGCTAGCGAAGTGGACGACAACATCAGTCCTCATCTCGATAGAGTTACCAAGGATCAGTTGTACTCCGCCTATCGAAAGGTTCAGACCAAGTATCACAAGTATCGGGGTAGATATACGGATCTAGCCACGCACTATCGCGAATTGGACAGAGTGAAAGCCAGGCTGGAGTCCGTGTTGGTTGAAACGCAAGACAAGGTTCTAAGAAGAATAGCCGACCTAAAGGAGCAATGTCAATTAGAGCAACAAGCGAAGGCACACTTGGAGGACGTGCTGAGGAACGATATAGAAGAGAAGGATCACATTATAAATACGTTAAATACAAAGATAAGATTGTTGCAAACAAGCGGACCAACGTTAGACAATTCAGTGTCGGAAGACACTCAACAAAAGGAGAGTTCTAAAGGAAACCTAATCGATTTGACGAACGAGCCGTCTAGCGACGAGAGTAACGCGCTGTCGATAGAAAATACTCAGTTGAAGGATAAATTGAAAAAGCTGGAGAGCCTCGTTTTGAAATACAAGGAATCCTTGAAGCGTAACAAGGAGAAATTTACGGAAGTGATGAAGGAGAAGAACACCCTGGAGAACGATCATGAGGCGCTAAAGAATTCCACTGCCGAGAGGATAAGCGCGACAGAGGGCGAATTGAGTGCGGCGCGTATCGAGATCGAAAAACTGACCGAACAAGTAGACACTTTGCACAAACGTGAAGAGGAAGTGGCGATTTCATTAGCCGAGAATAAACTTTCCGTGCACAGGGAACTCGAGGAGAAAGAGGAGCAAATCAAGCAGCTACGAATCGATCTGAAGCACGTAACGGAAGATAAAGAGAATTTAAACGAGGCAATAGCGAGATACAAGACCGAATTGAGTGAATTCAAATCCCTGCGCGCTGATTCGAGTATAGCTGCGGAGAAAGGCGCGATAGCGCATGACACGTCGAAAAAGAAGACCGAAGCAGCGAGATCTACGCGACAAGCGGGAATAAAACGTCACGAGGAAGTCGATCACGGTAAGGAAGCGAAGACGGAGGACGAGAACATACCGGATGAAGCAACGCCTCGTTTAAAGGAAAAGGAAGCCGAGTTGCAGGAATTGCAGCATAAATTGGATGAAATGGAAAAACAAAATGTAGAATATAGACACGATAGGGAGACATTACATAGCGAACTGCTTGCTTGGAAAGTCACACATTCGGACCTGAAGACGGAGTACGACGCGTATAAAATTGTCGCGGAAGAGAAACGGAAAGACGCCGACTCGACGATTGAGAAGCTCCAAGCGACGGTACAAAGCGTCGACAAGGAATTGGAGAACATGAGAAACGCGTTAATCGACAGGGATCAAGTGTGCGAGAATTATAACAAGAAGATGCAGCAGTACGCAGCCATGCTCGAGAAAACCAAGTATCAACTGATCGACCAGGAGGCAGAGATAAAATCTCTGAATGATAAATTGGAGGAGCTTTCTGGGATGCGAGAAGAATTGGAAAGTAAAAAGGCCGAATTAAACGCGATGCGAAGTGAGTTCGAACTTTGCAAGTCTACGATCGACGACCTTACAAATAAGATCCAGGCAGACAGTTCAGTTATAAGTTTATTGAAAAAAGAGAGAAGCGACTTGATAAATCGTCTTATTTATTACAACGATTGTATGCGGCGTTTAAAGCAGGACTGCATGGACGTTAAAAGTGTCGTTGCGGAAGAGTTCTCAAATCAGAAGACCAAAATATCGGACATGAACGCGACACTCGCCGTATCTTTTGCGAAGCTCGAAGAAGAGAACGTGACACTCAAGTCCGAAGTGAACGAATTGCATTCGAAGGTAAAGGATTTAGAACAGCTTACGTTGAACGAAGCAGGACTGCAGTCGGAACTAGCGCGAGTTACGGATCACAGATTCGCGCTAGAAGCAGAATTGAGGGAGAGCAACGAACGATTGGAAGAGATGATGCTGAAAAGTAACCAGTACGACGAGCTTAATACGACGAATAACAAATTAATAGCCGAGATCGATAATCTCAATTTTAAAATTCACGATCTGGAAGCGGCATCGCACAAGTTGACGCAGTCGCAACAGGAAGTCAAGGTCCTGCGAGAACGATTGAGGACGTTGGAGAATCTCGAGTCTGCAAATCACGCGTTGTCCGTGGAGATTGATGACTTAAGGGAGAAGCACGCGCAGGCCAGTCGCGTCTTTAAGGAAGTAGACGAGTTGAACGCGAAGTTACGCGAGGCGACCGAGGTCATTAGCTCGTTAAAATTGGAGGGCAGCGATCACGACGCGTTGCGAGAGGAGTTGTACGCCTTGAAATCAGAAATAGCTCGCTTAAAGGACGATCTGGCTGAAAAAGAGAACGAGATAAAGACTCGCGATGGGAAGCTGGCGAGCGAGGAGGGGCACGTCGCGCATTTGAAATCTACGTGCGACAGTCATATACAGACAATCGAGGAACACGTGAGGAAGTACCTGAACTTGGAGGCGGAGTACCAGGCGACGAGGGAGAGTCACGCGAAGGAAACTGTCGAATTAATGGAGAATAACAAAGTATTGCAGGAAACGGTGAACGTGAAGCTCGTGCAATTGAAGAAGATGAAAACTATTAAAGAGCGGCAAAGTAAAACGATCGAGGAGGTGAGAGCTGAGCTTGACGAATCGAAGATTCGGCAGGCAGAATTGTCGAGCATGTTGGGAACCTCCGAGAAGCAGATGGAGTCGCTGAAGTTGGAAAATTCTCAGATCGCCCTGGAGAACAAAGATCTGAAGGACAAGCATAACGATCTCTTGAGCCGTAATCAGAAGCTTTGCGAAAACGACGAGGCTCTGAAGCAGAAAATCGCAGATTATGAGAAGGAGATTGAAGAATTACGAGGAGCGGTGAAGAATTACGTGGAGTCGTATAAGTCTCAGCTGAACAGTCAGAGCGAGGAGGTAGAACGCTTGAGCAACGAATTGACGATCGTTAACGCGCAGCTCGAACGTAAAGATACGGAAATGAATTCGCTGGACGAGAGACTGGCGATGAGCGAGAGAGAATCGCAGGAGATTAAAGGGAGACTTAACGAGCGGGATACCGAGTTGAAGGATAAAATTTCCGAGTTGGATACAGCGTTGACGAACGGCAACGTCATGAAGAAGGAGAACGAGCGGCTTTGCGCAGAGTTGAAGTCGCTGAGGGATGAAGTTAAAAGAATTAAAGACATCGAAGATAAGAACGCGGAGTTGAAATCAGAGCTTAGCAATTCGATCCAAAAGAATTCTGACGCGGAGACAATACGTTCGGAGAACAACGCGCTGATTGCCGAGCGGAAAGCGTTAAAAGACAGAATTGCCGAGTTGGAAAGTGTAAATTCCGGTAACGCGCAGTTGCAAAATCATGTAATATATAATTTACAATCTAAGGTATCTAGTTTAGAGGCCCTACGGACGGAAAACGATAGATTGCAGTCGGAGATCGAGGCTTTGCAGTCCGCGAGGAATTCGTCGACGGAGTTGGGCGCCTTGAAAGATTTATTGACGGCGAAAGACGCGGAGATAAAATTATTGGAGGACAAAATATCCAACATGTCGCAGGAGATTGGGAATTTGAGGCGGTTCTCTCTTGAAGTCGACGAAAGGAGAAGGGATGCGGACACGCTGAGAAATTCGCTCGCGCAATCGGAGGAAAAGATCGCTGGCCTGCAGTCGGAGATTAATTCTCTCGTTCGTACGAACGATACATTGCGAAAGCAATTAGAGACAGTCCGTAACGACGGAGACGTGAAACTTGACGGCGACAAGTTACGCGAGGAGAATAAAAGATTGGAGGCGCAGCTCGACGAGACGTTGATAACATTCCAAGCGAAAGAGACGCAGATGCAACTGGCAAATAACGAGCTGAGGTCGCAATCCAATCAATTGAGGGAACAGTTGAAGACCAGCGAGGAGGAACAAGGAATGAGGCTGAAGCAGCTGGTCAAAGAGTTCCAAGCTCAGTTGCACGACAAGGAAGAGGAACTTCAAGCCGCGTTGGAGAAACGTTTCGGTATGGTGCTATTTTATCTAAAAAAAATTTATATATAATAAGACTAAAAGATTTTGAAAAACGTCCTGATAAATAATCAATATCTAATTTTTATATAGATCGCCAACACAACTACGAATCGAATCTTGTGCAACAGTACAAGGAGCAACTAAAAGATTTTCAAATAGAGCTGACAGAGAAGTCCGAGCAGCTCGAGAGCCTCGTCCTGGAAAAAAAAGATGTAGTAGCAGAGAAGGGAAAGGATATTGACCGCTTGATGGAAACGATCGCGCAGATTAAGAAGGAACACGCTAACGAGATAAAAGAATTGGAGAAAAAGTGGAAGGCCATAGTGCAGCAGAAAATCGACAACCTGCAAGTTAAACATGAGGAGGAATTGAATGAATTAACAAAAGAGTGGCAGAATGAGAGAAAGGTAAGTTTGCATGCATAATTCAAAGATATATAATTTAACGCTATATGTATATTCCTTTAAATTAATTAATTTATTTATACATTTTAATGATTATTATTTATTCATGCACATTTTGCATTTTTTTTTAAATTTAATTTTTTAATTTGCGTTCACGTATTTCGCATTATTTTCAGCTTGATCCACAAACTGACGCAGCTTCCAAGGTAAAGCTTTGTTTCATTTTTTTTCTTTTTCTTTAACGCTTAAAGCCGCTTTTCCTCTGTGCATACTTTTAAATAGTGAAGTTAATGGAATAATTAAGAGAACGCAAAGAGTAAACTGAAATTTCATACAGGAATTAGAGAGCACTTCACGCGTGGCGATGGCCGCGATACATACGAGCACTGGATCGATTCACACCCTGCAACAGACCCTGACTTCTCAAAGGCGGGAACTCGCAGAGCTTAGGAAACTCGTGAACCTGCGACATGACACATTGGAAGACTCGACGGAGATCGAGTACCTCAGAAACATTTTGTTCGAATATATGATGGGAAGAGAGACAATGGTGCTTGCCAGAGTAATCGCCGCCGTCGTCAAGTTCGATCAGGAACAGACCGCGAAGGTACTTAAGAAGGAGGAGGATAAGCTAACTCTGGTAAGCGCGGCTGCACAAAGTGATCTCTCTACATAGCGTAGTACATATGTGTCTAACATGCTACACGGATCTCTTTTCAGTTTGGCTCGCTTGGTCTCACGTAGTCCGAGATGTACAACTTTCCTGTATAGAAGAATTCTATAGATAACTGACGCGTTTTTCTGCTCGAGTATTCTATGTTTCTACAGGCCGCTCGCGCGAGCTGTATCTTCGGTTACATATATAAAGAAGAAAACGAGAATTTGTACAAATTAGCTGAAATATGTAATGTTTACAGATTTTTATAAATATTAATTTAACAAAATGTTATCGTATGTGATAAGGCTTATATAATATAGAAATATAGATAATGTATAAAGTATGTCCTTATCTGTGATTTTCATCGCATAAAAGATAAGATAATCATCTAAACACGCGTTGGAAGTATGTATCTTCTACGATGAACGCTTTTTACGTTAAGGATGTGACAATAGCTGCGGTTCACTTGACGCTACAAATGCTTTGAAGCGTTCTTCCTCTCCTTTCTTTATTGAAAGAAAGGAGAAGAGGAATGCTTCGAAGCATTTGTAGCATCAAGTGGACCGCAGCCAATGTCTCGTAAGTACAACAGTCTAAAGACTAATATGCGTAATTTGTAATTAATAATATATATTCGCAATGAATACTGTTTTTCAAATAGTTTATTATAGATATCGCATTTTATCACCAACAATCAGTATCACTAACGTCTAGAAATATATGTACATTAATCTATACATTAAATGATTCTTTTTATATATTCGTGTCCACAAGGCACCTCGCCATACGACGTGTGTTATTCCGTTTTTCGCGCGCATATAAAGTTGACCCATGCAGTTAATTACGTAAACAAAAAATATACGTTTCGAGTAGAAAAGTAGGAGGTGCGCGCCGGACATCATTAAAGGATCTTGGATGGCATACACGTAAAAAAAGTTCTCTGCTTAAAATTCTAGGTGTAAAGAAACCAATTTATTTCATACCTTCCAAGTTTCGTAGATGGAAGTCGAAGAAATCCTTCCTGTGGGTGATCGGCATATGCTTCTGTCTCAAGAAAGTCTCTTCGTTTCCGTAAGCGGTATATATTTTTTTCCCTTCCGGCCCTAAGAGAGACCTCAGAGCTCTGTTTCTGATTAACATTTTTTCGTAGAACTCCTGTCCCCCCTTGATATATTCGGCTCCTAAACGACACAGGGCTTCGTCGTCCCTCTTGTCGAGCTGATTGCTCCGATAGTCCTTTACCCCGAGCCACAGTATTACCCCGAATAAGGTGAAGACCGCGTAAAATATACGCCGCACTGTCGCATTGCCCTCGCGCAATCTAAATCTGTACGATACAACGCTGCAGAGTGTCCACAGGGCCGCTACGGTCAGAACCAGCACGAGCGAGTTGAAATACGGCTCCTCCGCCTGGATTCGCAGGATCTCGCGCGCTATCGCGAACTTTTGCGCGTCCTCGGAGAGCATCACCGCTTTCAGGAAGATCCGCGCGTCCTGCCGCGTCCAATCCACCGGCTCCTCCTTGATGCACAGATTTTCGTGGAGCTGCTCCGCCGTGTTGGTGAAGTTAACGGGTATACCCAGTATCGCGCCGTACTTGGCGTTAAGAGTGCCGGCGTGTAACATGTCGAAGCCGAACACACTGAAGGGCTTTATGGCGTTCCTGACGTCGTCGGGCAGCTTCAAGTCGTCCATTACCTTCTGAATTCTCTCTTGGATTTTAGAGCCTAACGGCACTTCCTTGGACATTCTGTGCGTTCAGAAGAGGAGGATATTAAATCGCAGGCTTGGAATAAGAACGCAAATCTTAAAACCTTTTACTACTCACTGATATCTGGCCACCATGTATCTGTATTTTTTCAGGAAGACAGTGTGTGGCGTGAGGACCGCGCAATATCCAACGGCGATCGCAGTCACCCCCAGAATCACGTTCCTATACTTGAATGAAAATACATTCATGTTTACACGGCAATTCTGAAAATAAAGACGTGCACTTCCAATATTTGTATCACATCTCTCTGACGGCGGCCTCGATCGACTTTGATTTACTGGCGATTAAATTAACGACCTGCAGAGTTACTTGCGCGGCAGAACTCTCGATCATGTTACATATGTATTCTGAATTTAATCTTTCAGCGTTAAGCAATGAAAAATTAATAATTCCAATTACATTGATAAACTGCTGCAAATGTTACTCGACAAGCTCTAAATTGGAGTTTGATCCAAGTCAATCTAGTATGTAAAAGAGTTCCAAGAAATCTCTTATACTTCTCTTCACTTTGCTTCCTTTAAATCGTGAGTCCTAACCTAACACAACATAACCTAAATTGGGCAACTTGTTTACATGTGCCACCCCATCCCGTCCCGTCAGTCACGTGCACGACCGTGGTCACGTGGTCCTGCCCACCGTGCCGCGTGCGTGCTAGCGTGCTCAGTCAGCTTCTAAACAAACATGGCGAAGGTAGAGCTGAAATCGAGGGATTTTTTCTTCGATCAATTAGACCATGTATTTCCAATAATTAGAGGAAAGGTACGTGCAACATACGGTGTACATTGTATATCATAATAAATTTGCGTCTTTAATAACGGCATGTCCTTTACGATATCGACGACGAAATTACAGTATGAAATCGTAACCTCAATATGGACATGATACACGTGTCAGATAATAACGATAATTCTTAACGTTATAATGTCGTCTCCTAACTTTTTTACTATATATTATACCTGCACAATATAACGACAACGATAACTGCGTAGTTAAGAGTAAACACGCGAGGAAGGACACGAATTTGCTAACAGATAGACCAAATTTTATGTAATTTCAATAAATTTTAGTATATCGCATTTTGCAATTAATTTCCCTTTTTTGCAGTTCCATCCTAAGTAGAATAGAAAAGTCAAATTGACATTATTTTGACTTTTCTGTTCTATTTAGGATGCGAACTCATGAATTCCGGTTTTGATATTGGATATTGTAAGATGCTGATAATTCAAACACTTAAATTTGATTATTAAATGACATTTATTTTGGATAATTTGACTATTATATTATTCAGAGATTTACAGCTTTAATATGTGCTTGATATTCGAATGGATATGTATCAAAAAATTTAACAAGTTTTAGGAAGACCGTAATAAAAATTAAAAAGAAACATAGTGTATACCTATATATTATTATTATTATTGTATTGAGATATATAATTCAGTCAAGGATTCTTTTTTCTAATTCTTACTCCAAGAGACGCATAATGATCTTTTTCTTTCAGGTTAAAGAGGAATGTACGGAGGAAGAATTTATGAATTTAGTAGAAGTTATACAATTCTTCAAGTCGACGTACTATGTCATAGAGATCGTGATTCATAACATAGAACAGTACATTCGTTGTTACGTGGCCCCGGCATTCTGGAAGAAGTTTGAGTACACAGAGGATGGCCAACGGGGCTTTGAATTGTTCAAGTCTGCTGTCGATGATCTGTACGAACATCTCATGGAATTTCTGCCGGTTCTAAAGAAGCTAGAATACTTAAGGCAGAACAAAGGCGCGGAATGTTCTCTACTAAGGGGCAAGGACGATATAGATATAGAAGCACGATTCAGGCTTATCGTGAGAGCGACATTACTGAGCCAGTTACCTCTGTGCCACGAATGTATCATAGGACATTTTTATAAAATCGCGTTCAACATATTTTGCATTTTGGACAACTCGTCACAAGGTAAACATTCACATTTATTATTTGTGTTTTATCTGTGATTTGTTTGAAATACGTTAAATATTATAGAAATATATGTTATTTTAAAGCGGACATGTCAGCCAGCGAGATCCAGTGCACAAGATGTGCCCAGGAAGTGGAGAACTGCCGGTGCCAGATGATAGTTTACATGTTTCACGAGACAAACAGAAAATTAATCGAGCTGGAGTTATTGGAGAGACTTGTAGGAAACGTACTCACGTCGCTGATCCATATTCGTATCGAGAATCACGTAATTCAAAAGTGCGATAAGACGTTTGATGTGTCACAGTTGGCCTCATTAGAAAATGTTGGTTCTCGTTATCTAATATATATTATATAATTGTGCAATAATGACACGCTGTTATTGCATATGATTTTTTTAGTGGCTCGAGACCGTCGTCATGAAGTGGCTGATAAGAGTTTACTCCGGTGGTTTCTCGAACACGGAAGCACTTGGCGACGAAATTCGCGACGCCATAAACAAGTTTAAGCAGAAGTTATCTCATTATCTGTACGAAACGTACACCAACATAAGAATCGATCATCTCTTTAACATAATAATAGGTACATTTAGCTTGTACATCTACAAATATTCGTATTGTCTCACCGAAATATTAAAGGTGTTTTTTAAATAAGGATTTCTTTCCAGCTAAGTTGAAACAGCGTAAAGTGTCTGACATTTCTACATTTATTTGCGATTTATTTGCGATTGCGTACAGTTATGCGCCACATTTTTTTCCTAGAATATCCCGAGTCGCAACCCGCGGTGGACGATCTCCGAATTTGTTTAGAAAGAACCGATAAGCGGAAGGCCCTGGTTAAGAATCTGCAGGAAGCGATCAAAACGAGGCTTCTGCATGCCGGTGTGAATACCCCGGATATAGTGACCGCTTATATTGCCGCGATTAAAGCGCTCAAACACCTCGATCCAACTGGAGTTCTTCTAGAAACTGTTACGGAGCCCATTAAGTGAGATCCCTTGCTTTATCGCGCCAAAATTACGATTTGTAGCATGAATTTAATGCAAAATGCTAAAAAGTTCAGTTTTTGTCAAGTCCAATTTACTCTTTAGATGCTACTTAAGGAGCAGAGAAGACACCGTACGTTCCGTCGTTAATAGCCTGCTCGATGATTCACCCAGCGAGTTAGCCGATGAATTGGTGAGGGGCGAGTGCCTGCAGCTGGACGACGGTTCGGCGGACGATGAGTCTGAAGATTGGGAGAAATGGTTGCCGGATCCGGTCGACGCTGATCCCGGTAAATCGCGAAGCTCTATTATAGCGCGAAATTTTTCTTTTATCGTTGACTTCAAGCGTGAATTTTTCGCTACAAAATCTGTGTTCCTCTAAATCGCGTTTATCACTATGATTATATTTCCGAACTGGATTTAAGATATATGTATATATCTCCAAATTAAGATTTGGATCACAATTTTGAGTCACAAAAAAGAATTTCAACATTTATATACTCACCGAAATATTAAAGGTGTTTTTTAAATGAGGATTTATCTTTCCAGCTAAGTCGACACAGCGTAAAGTGTCTGACATAATCTCTACGCTGGTGAACGTTTACGGCAGCCAGGATTTATTCGTCAACGAGTATCGCACGTTGCTGGCGGATAGACTACTCTCGCAACTCAACTATCATACCGAACGCGAGATACGTCACTTGGAGTTGTTGAAAAGGCGATTCGGAGAGAATCAGCTGCATTACTGCGAAGTCATGCTGAAGGACGTTTACGATTCGAAAAGGATAGACGGTAACATCCACTCTGACACCAGTTACAACTTGCAAAGGGAACTTTTTCCCACTTCCGCGCTTATACTATCGGCGCAGTTCTGGCCGCCGTTTAAAGAAGACTGGAAATTGAAACTGCCGAGCATCGTGCAGAATCAATTGAACAAATACGTAAAGGCGTTCGAGGCTTTGAAGGGAAACAGAACGCTCTGCTGGAAGCCTCACTTGGGAAACGTGAGCCTGGAAATCGAATTGAAGGACAGAAAGCTGGATATAAACGTCACGCCGGTGCACGCGACGATTATCTTGCACTTCCAGGATAAAAGTAAGAACGTGTTGATGATTTGTTGAATTGAATATAAGCGCATAGTGAGACGGTCGCTTTTAAGTTAAATTTGTTTCGCAGATGAGTGGACTTTGCAAGATCTGGCGGAGGTGATGCACGCACCGGCGACTGTTCTGCGACGCAAGATGTCATTCTGGGTGTCGCAAGGCCTTCTGAAGGAGACATCTAGTGACGTGTTTATTCTGCAAGAGGAGAGTACGTCCAAGAGTCGTTTATCGACCGACATCATCGAGGACGAAGAGGCTGAAAGCGCAATGGCTTCAGCCAGCGATCAGAGAGAGGAGGAACTACAGGTATTCTGGTCGTACATTGTTGGGATGTTGACGAATCTAGATTCATTGCCAATAGAAAGGATTCATCAGATGTTGAAAATGTTCGCGTCGCAAGGACCGGGTGCCGTGGAATGCGGTTTGCCGGAACTAAGGCAGTTTCTGGACAGAAAAGTCAGGGAACATCAGCTGTTGCTCTCCGGTAGTCTCTATCGATTACCGAAGTCATAAAGGGATGAAGGGATCCTCTATCTCATATCGGGTGTATTTATTGTAACGATAAGAAAATAATTTTCAATATTATATTAAGTGATAATAAAAATTCATCTTTTTTTTAAATTAAGTATTTAAGAAATAAAGAACTCTTGAATATTTGAAATTTTGGCACATGATTCTGTATTTTAAAGTTACTTTGAAAAAAGAGTCGTTAAAAGTTATTAATAATTTTCGCGTTATTTTCCGTTAATAAACGGGTATTATTGGTAATAAAAGAAAACAGTTCCGTATCTGATGATGAACATGAAATTTCGAAAACGGATCCAACAATTTCTTTCAAAAATTTTTCACATGTTATTAAAAATAATATTTAAAATGTGAAAATAAATGTGGAAAATCGGAAACACATCATTTTTAAACAGAATTTCGAACAAAATCTAAAAAAAAATATTTTAATTGCAGAAAACTGCAAAATTGCATTTTCTTCAATAAAATAAAAAAGAAATGTTTTTCAAATTTTGCTTCCATGCATTTTAGAGACACTTTACTAGATTAAGAATCTATTTTTTAATTTTGTTTTAGATTTTTTGTTACTCCGAAATCATGTCCACCACTAGGCTATTGAACGGGAAGAACTGGATTTCCTTTATTACTAATAAAAGAATATTTAACTTGTAAAAAAAGTCTATTTTCTTCGCTTAGGTTGTCTACCCCCTAATAGTGGAATATTCTCTCTTAATAGTGAAAGCTAATGTAGATATACTTTGTATGAAATGTCCATTTACTTTTTGACAATTATAAAAATAATATTGATAAAATGGTAATCTTATATTTGCCCTTTCGAGTGTCAAGGAAGTGTCGAGTATTGAAAAAATATTTTTATTACCGTTCATCATAGTATTTATACATGTTTGTATAAACTATTTTATTTGCACTTTCATTGTAAATTGTAAATTTTCTTCCATAAGTAGCGTACAGTACACTATGATTCATAATCAGATCTTTCCGAGATTTCAGAAAACAGAATTGCTTTTCATTGTCACTTACATATTAATATTGCCACATATCCTGCACATATATCAACATTAAAATAAAATATGAAACTAAAAAATTATCATATACAATAAATTTCGGCAAAAAAACTATATAACTATATAGAATAATAAATGTAAATTCGCATGCCATAAGATCTAACAAGATTGCTTGCACATACATAATTTCTTATGCAACTTATTCTGTATATATTTATAAATACGATAACAGGGCGTAAATAAATCACGTCAGCGTTTACTTCTGCGATAATGATAATTAGAATTATTTTAAAAAATAATAATAAAGGTCGGGTGTTTATGCAATATGTAGCTTATATAATTGATGAAGCAATGCGGGCTCTGCGATAATATACAAACCGTATAATTTTTTTTTTATTTTTGACACAACGCAAACATTAAAATGGATTCTCGTTTCGAAATTATAAGAGACAATTAATATATTACCGTTTAACGCAGAAGTAAAGCGCATCGATATTTATTCATACCGTCTGGATGTTCAACTGAGTCAGTGCATATGTATAATACATTATGTGTATACATGTGTAATAATTTACGTTCTCACGCGCATATATATATTAGACAGCATATACATAAAGAGTATACATATCTGTTCTGTGTATAATCACGCTTGCGAATGCGTGTATATAATTCGTATATTATAATCGCACTTAATAGAAGACAATGATATTCAAAATATTTCGTTAAATCAATTATTTACGTACAATAATAAAATATATATCGGATATACCTTTTTTTTTACGTTGAGAACTTAAGTAGATTTCAGATCACTCTTAAATGTGCGCGTGTATACTTTTCAACGCTTATATATACACGAAGGATCAAGCTATCGGTACACATAGGAGGTACACTTCTCGGACAAAAATTCAAAAAATATCTGTCGAAAGAGAACGAGTATAACATTTGACACATGAATGACTATACAGGAGTTATATAACGCGTGCAACTTGTGTGATATCGTTTTCTTAATCGTTACATGTACAATATGGCAGACCTAAAAGTGGTGCAACTCTCTAATGATAAAGTCGATATTAAGTAAGTCACTCTCTCACGCAAACACTCTTTGCACGTATGTAGACAGAGATTACATTTTTTTCTTTATATTCATATGATTATAATATCTCGCAAAATAATTCTGCGTCGTAGAAAGTTATAAACAATAGGTCGCGATACTTCTATCGTTTTTTACTTTCGCCCGATAATATCGACGCGTCTTATCGATATTTATGCAACTGTACGTATCTACTCGATAATCCTGCGGTTTGAATTGTAAGTTTTTCGTAAAGTTAAAATCTGCAATTTATTCAACGAGCCTTGGCAACGCGTCTGCCACCTTGGACGCCCTGCCACTTTTCTCTCATCAACGTGTATTGCACATTGACATCCTAGAAATATTCTCTGCGAATAGCACTTCTCTTAATACTTTCAGCTGAAACAATATATACATGTAGCTCTCTCTCTCGTGCATCCGCATACGACGCATACTTTTAAAGCCTTCTCTTCGGGATATTCGTGATTCTAGATTACGAATATTCCCAACAGTTCTTCTCGCGACCTAACGAGAAGGATCGTTAGGAGAGCGGTCTAACCGCGGCGTTGCCCTTCTCCTTCCAGGGATATACGTGTCGTGAGAAAGTTAAATTTTGATTGCACAGTTCTAACGCTACTACATAGAGCCTATCGATAACAAAGCTTTATAATCTAGAACGGTAACGCGGCTACACCGCACTACGTTAATATTACAATAAGGCACATTTATGCGAGAGAGTTGTACAGAATTTCGACAGTTTCTCCGACGTGAGAGGTGTGTCGCGCGAGAAAAAAGGAAGACACATTGGCATCAATTTCCTTCGACGAGATCCTCGAAGAGCTCTTCGCGAATATCTCGCGAATTTTCTTCTTGTCTGTTAATTTTTTTTTCTCGCGCGACACCTTCCTCCAGGAGTTAGCTCTAAAAATGCGCGAAAAATATATCAATTAAGTTCATGTTGTCACATTCTCGCGCTGCCATCTCCAGAGACGGGGAGGTGCCAGCGTAGTCGTAAGTACTGGGGAAAAACGCGAACAACAATTTCATCGCCGCCGCGAGAAGAGAGAGAAAATAAAAATACTTCGGAGACACATCGCGCGCGCGTGCTACAACAAAATCCCCCTCCCCTATGGGAGAGTAAAAATATATGGTAAACTAAAATTCTTACTAAAAACTACTGTTGCTAATACCGCTAACGTTGCACTGAATTGCGCATACCTGACTCGCGTCCAAGACAAGCCCGTAATAGTCTCCCGCGTTTACTCGCAAAAAGGCGCGTGCGGGGATTCTATATAAAATATGTAATATATATTTATACATAAATATATATTATATAAAACATATATATATAGCGTCCCTCCCCCCAATCTCCGTATATTATGCTAATGCACCTCGCAACGCTACCGTTTTTTTTTTTCTTATCTTTGCGAAGTGAGATAATAATTCGTGCCGTCGACGGGGGCTACGACGGCGCGAAGTGGCTCGGATTCCAATCGGCGATCGACTCGAGTCGATCGCCGAGACGCGCTCGAGAAAAACTATAACGTTTCCGAACATTTAAGAGGGTACAGGATGATGGATAAGCTTGACGAACGGGGCTGGTGACGCGGACGGACGGCGAAGGTGGTCGGCTGGTTGGTGAACCGATCGAACGCGGGATGCTGTTCCAGAGTCCAGGTGTTAGCACGGGGCGAGTGGATATCCATTGTTAGCACTCCAAGCCTACAGGCCACGGGCAACCGGGGTTAACAAGAAAGAAAAGAAAAAACAGTTTTGTTAGTAATCTGATTATGACTGACCGACGTTAACATTAAGTATCTAGTAGCTCGCCAGCTGAGAGAAATAAATAGTTAGTGGTGAAAAGCAACGCTTCCGGTTTCTCGTGCGCGTGTCGTACAGCATAATCCGGCACGCCAAATCCTCATGATGTCAAAGTTAAGAGTTTTTCTTTCAGAGTGTCGTGAATGCGTTAGAACTTGGAGACTCCTCCGCTCGCGAGAAGACTGCCGTCTTCCAATTATCGGCCTCGCGCCGCGCCGATCGCGCGCGTGTAGAAACGCGCTCAATCGGGCCCAGGAGGACTCTCGACGACGACGAAGCATTGCTTTGCACCAGCTACTTGTAATATTATTAGTGTGAAGCATTCGACTTGTACGCGTCACGACAAGATAAACAATCCAGCGGAATTCGCGTGGAAGAACGAACGTTCGATCGTTATTCGTATATATCGAGCGTCAAACTGGCACTGACTTTTCGTTATCTCGACAAATGTCCATGACTATTAGACCCGTACGTTTTTCGCCCAAGTGATACGGCTCGCGATATCCTCCCCGCGCGCGCACAAAAGTCGTACAAATCGATGGATTACACATCGGTGTAATAACTCGCTCGTCAGGCTGGATGCACCAGTGAACGCGCGCGATATACTCCATCGGTTTCTAATTACACGCTCATCAGCGATCGCATTTATCGCTATCAGTCATCCGGCGATTTTATCGTTCCGATACTCCACTCTTGTTATCAACAAGGTACTTTATACTTTCGATGTTAACAACGATCGAGAATCATGATCATGATTAATAAAATAGACATGCAAATGCTGCGAGAAGTTCAATTAAAAAGATTAGCCGATCGTTCACTGATGCATTTACCTCACGGCGGTCGTAAAAGAACGTAGCTGCCTGTATATGTCAGATATCAGCCAAAACAAAAAAAGAAGAAGAAACGATCGAGTGGAAAAAAAAATCGATGATCGATCACTATCTGTTAATCGCTACCGTTACACACGCACGTGGATTTGCGTTATTTCCGAACATTATAGCGATTTTTTTTTTCAGACAGGCAGCCTGGGTGTGCACCTGCCACCACATTAGCACCGGTAAATGAGAAAGATTACACAACGAAATTCCGATTACATAGTTACGGTGGTATTATTGATACCGATCACTATTGATCTTTAGTGATTAATGTCCCATCAGCAAGCAGGTGTCAGAGGCTCATGAGTGTTGCATGTGCCATACATAGGACAGATATCTGTAGTACAATTCCAGGCATTCCTTATTTTTTTAAGAGAAGCATATTATTATTAATAGACGCCATTAAACAGGCTTGTTTACACAGTATATTTAATAACGTGAGTTGTGTGTGGATCGGGTGATAAATGGAGATTCGACGAGAAACTCGTACGCGAAAAGGAGAGCGTGGCGAAATAGCTGTTCTTCGATTTTAAAACTGTTGTGTCTCGATAAATGATGATTTGACGTCTTGAGAATTCTTGGAGATCTCTTGGTAATTCGTACGGATTGACTGACGACAATTACGATCGTTCAATTCATGGATAATACTTAAAAAAAAAAAAATACGGGCTCTGATTATGTTCATCAGAGCAAAACTTAAACTTGTGACATTTCGCTGTTTAAAAGATATTTTAGACTCAAGGTAAAGCAGCGATATTATATCCGGAAGAGCGTTATATTTAAAATTGAATAAAATCAAAGTTTATCTCAACTACCGTGATTATCAACTACCGACATTAAGTTTATCTCAACTACTGTGATTATCAATTAAACATAGTTTCATCGTGGAACCTTCCAATATCGATTAATCCGAAACTTGTGGAATATCCTTTATGTACATACGGATTTGTGTATATGCATATGTGTACTTGTGCGAATTAAATACAATTGAATAACCTCTTTGAATACTAATTTTTTCGAAATAAACAAACAAATTATTTCACATAAAAAGTAAGGTAATACACGATTATTAAATTAAAATTTTTATAAACAATCTACATCATCTAAATTATCTAAAATACTCTAAAAAATACGTAAAATTAAGTTCTTTAATCCAAAACCACTTCTACTCTAATTTGTAAAAAAAAATATAAGACGTCACACAAGGTTCAAACAAAAAAGACTATTCGCACAAACATATCTAATTCATATACGCTGTATATGCACTCTGTGTCTGTGTGTGTGTTTTATATCAGTGTGCACGTATATACGAATTGGCACGAAAACAACTCGTCATAGGAAAGGAATGTTCTGCATAAAAATTGCAATGTAAGCAATTTTTATTCGCGACAAATGTTTCGTTTGAAGAATGATTCTCGCGCTCCGAATATACGTGCACCTGTGCGCGATTTGTGCATGTGTGTGTCCTGTATGTATGTAGATAGAGCGTCGTTGTTAGTTTTTTTTTATAAATAAAGATGGTGCAGTTGTGCGTCCTATATAATGGATGAAATTGCGTCTATGATAAGGAATGTCAATTATGTATAAAAAAAATTACTTGTTAGTGAGATAAAATATGTAAAAAGGACGGGAGAGAGATGCCATCTCCGGCAGCATTGTCCACACTTTCGCGGTTTACTCTGCTTCCCTATTCTTTTCAAACTCGGACCGTTAATCGCGAAAGGAAATCAATGTGGAAGTCATTTTTTTTAAAGCGATTTAACGCGACAAGGACGAGGCAAAAAGTGAAACAATTTATCGCGGTTTAGGCGACGGGCGTTGCATAAAACCTTCGCTTCGTACCGCGTTACCATCCCTTTTTCATTCGCGCAACGAAAATATGTATCTCTCGGGAGCAGGCGGTCTATTAATATCGGACAACAGTTTCTGGATTGACGCCCTGTGATGCTCACGCGGGGAAATCTTTTGTGTAACAAAGCGAATATAAATAAAACCTTCGCGTGAGAGGGTTTTCGTGGGGGTTTTTCCGGTATCTCGACGGTTCTGGGAGCTCTTTGCTAATCGTGGCGTGATTGATACCGAGAGAGGATCCTCGCGTCTGCAAGCGGAACGAACATCCGCTCCGCGACCACGCGACGCACCGTCTCGGTCTCGTAACAAATTTATATCGAGAGAAGGACCAATAAAAAACACGAAAATGACAATGATAACAAGAATAATCTTTCGAATCTCCGAACGACCGTAAATTCTCGTAGATCTGTGAACCTCGGGATCCATGCAACGAGCCGTATTTTACAATTTTCCTCTCGGCCGCGAATCTAATTATAGATTCGGCCTGACGCAAGGTGTTGTTCGTGCGCTCTATTTTCACCCGAGCGAATAATCCTCCGTCGCGGTCAAAGCAACACGTCGGGTAACCGAAGACACGTGTAAAACCCTCGTTGAGGAGGTGCGCACCCATGTTGCGTTCGCGATCCCGACAACCGCGGATATTACTTAATTGAATTAATCGGGGTCTGGTCCAGGAATCAATTATTTTTTCCCACGTTCGAACATTCCGGTTCTTCTTTTACACGCGCGCAAGCTTTACAGATATGTGAAAAAAAGATGGAAAATCGTGAACGGTTTTTGCGTCGCTTCCTCAGACGAAACGGCGACGCTTGCAAGCGCGAGTCGGCTCGAAAGACCACGGAACGGAGCTCTCGCGTTCGATTTCACGCGTTGCACGGTTCGTTTTAGACGCATGAAATACCAGACACACGCTTTCGACATTCCGGACGCATAGCGCCCGATTCCTGCGCCGGCCCTAAGCCGAGAGAAACGAGTCTTTCTCGCTCTCTTTCCCTCCACCCCACACGTCAATCCGTGCGTGATCTTTCTCTCTCTCTCTCTCTTTCTACCTCTCCCTTTCTTTCCCGTTACTTCGACTCGCGTACTATTACGGCTAAATGAAAGTTACGCGGCTCTCCACCGTTGTAAAGATCCGAGAACGGTTCGATCTGTATCCCTCTTTTTCTCTTTTTCGGTAGGCAGGGGGATATATTGTGACATTAATCAATTCTTCCGTCACCGGTCACCGGAGATCTATAACTGCGTAATGTATACGTGTGTAAACGAGAAGTGCTACTTCAACCGATGAGACACAACCGATGTCGATCGGTGCGGCGTCAGGTACACAGGACGAGACGCGCGCGTGCACATACACGCACGCACACGCCACCGTTGCTGGCTGCCCGTTCTCGCGCTGGAGCTGGAGGCTCCAGCCTCCGCCAGCCCGAGTGAAAGCTTCCCGAACAGCAGCACGCTCGTGGCGGAGACACGTGTGAAAGGCTCGTATTTTCGCCGCGGCTTTAGCACGAGCCAAAACACGGGCCCTGAGCGCGGGTCTCGTCATACATAAAAAGCTACGTATATATATATATATATAAATATAAATAAAAGTCTGGTCGGAATGGTCTGGGCGCTCTGCTCAATAAATTCGCAATTATTTAAATACAGATAGCTCTCGCTAGATTAATATACGCAATAATAAAAGTTATCGGAACGTTTTATCAAGTGTTCGAGACGTTCGCCAGAACGGAAGTACATCGGGTTGATACAAAAGATTTACGTTTGTTAAATCAAGAGACTCCAGCAGATTCAAGGAGACTTGCTGTCCACGGGCTCCAATATTGTTCCATTTCAGTTAAAGCGAAATCGTTCAACTCCTTTTCCAAAGAATCGCGGTTCTCCGATTTTTTTTCTAATACAAAGTTGAGTGGATGAGCCTCTTGCGTCAACCTAGTTTTAGCGACCGCTTCATCGCGAGACGGAGAAAAGCGCCTCGGCCATTCCGACATCGAGACCGCAAGGAAGATGGTGAAGACGTTGGAGGAAAAAAAAAGATAAAAAAAAAAATAAGAGGACAAAAGAGAGAACTTAATTGAGAACTGCCTGTGCAGACACTAACCTTTCCGCGGTGGCGCGGGAACAGTGCTCTGTATCTCTCTTTTTCGCTCTTTCTCTCTCTCTCGCTTTCTTTTTTCTCTCTCTTTCTCTCTCTCTCGCTCTCTCTGTGTACTCGCATCGTCTCTGTGTGTTCACGAGAGAGCGCCGGCCCTTTGATAAGGGTGCTCGCGGATCTGACCCAGGTGCCTACGCTGCTTGGCGGCGGCCGCCGCTGCGCCTGTCGCCAACATACACACAGCATGAGTATGGTCAGCAGGGACCGTCACTTCCGGCGCACGATCACTTTTCGCCGCACGCGGACCCGCAAGGGATCCGCGCCCGTCCGTCTCGGTCCGCTAAAAAAATCTAGAATTCTGCCGCTATTATCAGTGCAAAAGAAAAGACACACATCGGGGGGGAGGAGGAACCCGTGCCACAAAGAAAATCTGTATTGCACCCTATTGACACAGACACAGTAAATTGTAAATTTGGATTTTACTTATTTACGCTACTAATTTTACTAATTTATGATACACTTGCAATCCCTTCTTTCTTTTTCTCTGTGCAACGGGTTCTAGCGACGACGCCGCCACGACACCAACAGGACGAGGGCGAGTTGCCACGACTTTGTAAGAGCCACCCTTACCCCGTCAATTGGCTCTCGTGGTGGTATCGCCGGATTAATGCTGATCGTTACCTCCAGCTTACGACCAGCGTGAGCTCATGATCGTTGAACAATTGTCTTTCAGGGGCTTTAAACGCGGAAGCCACTAAATGCCTGAAACATGCGCGGAAAATACTGCGGATACGGTAGAAATACTGCGGAAATATGGTAACGCGCGACACCCGGTTCGTGTACCGTAAGGATGCCCTTTGTTTCCTCACTTGAGCATCGCGAGCGTGGAATATACGGAGACACGTTGCTGGCTCTCTAAATTCAATACCGAGATGATTGCTCCTCGGTATTAAACAACGCCGAAATGTCTTTGAGTAACGAGGACTTTAAAGGCATCGCGCTAATTCTTTATTTTCCCCTTGAAGACACGACTTCAAGAACGCGTGATCAAATTACCGATTTCGCGTCGTTTATATTAATGTCATCGCTATACAGAATACCTCGGGATCACTTTATTCAAAGACATCTCGATGGAGCGGCGACTCGCGTGACGCTTTTTGACACGCGACCATGTCTCGCGTGCTCGTCCCGAATCTCTCGTGAGCTCACGCTCGGCTCGTATTCTTTAGGCCTGTAGCGGGGCAAGCTCGCCTACCAGAACACTCTGTAAGAATACTGTAAATCGTCAGTGAAGTCGTGCGTCCCTGAAACTCCATATTAAAATAAAAACAACATAATCCCGGCTTTCCCGCAGGGAAGCGAAACGCGGCTTCGTCGGAGAGACACGTACTTACTTACTTACTTACTTATTAACTATTGAAACGAGTCTACCATATAGATATGACCTCCCGTATCGGCGCTTGTTTCTAGGTACATCGGACAGATTTTTGCGCGTGCGTGTATACATATAAAATATAAAACTCGTTAAATATATAGAAGCTATTGCTGATAACCGGGCAACCTCTCGCTCTTTCGCGCGCGTCTCAACATCACACTTTTGATTTTCGTCAGTGAAATCAGGTAAGTCTTTGTCATGTAAGCTAGAAATGTATCCAACCATTCTACTCGTTCCTAACAACAATGAGTATTGGGATTAACATCTACCCGTTGCTTCGGCCCTCAACCTCGTATAAATATATCTATATAAACGGCTAAATCTTTATAAAAATAAAATTAAATAAACGTATAAAATAATATATAATATATAGCTCGTACGATAATGATATATGTGTGCACATATATTGATACACACGTGTATATATATACACGATTTGCATATTTAAATATTTAAATATTACTTAAAGACTATGCCATCAAAAAGAGTATTACGTGTCTATAACATAATCTGTATAAATACGTGCGCTAAAGTCACCATTCGATTCTCCTTTATTTGCTCTTTTGCGAAGGGAGGGGAGCGGCGTGGACGCGCGATAAGAAAACAAAAAAAAAAGAGAGGAAGTACTTTTTCAACGCATAGTCTTATCCGTATCGTCTGGATTCACTACAAGTAAACGCTAGAACCATCAGTCCTCAAAATATTGTTTGGTCCCTGGGTAATATTCTCCCTCCACCTATATATTGCCTGTCTAAAGAAAAAAAAAGAGAAGAATCCTACGTACGTTATATTATAGGCTACCTATCACCAGCCATCGTATGGCGTGTCGCGCGATAGATCCAATTTGTATTTATTACCTCGCTAAATTGCTCGCTAATCCGATTGCTATCGTGCGATCGACGGCGATCACCTCGACCGATTCGTTTCAAGCTGTGAAAACTCAGCGATTACGTCTCTCTCTCTTTCTCGCGTAGAGGAGAGAAGGAAAAAAAAAGGTAAAGCTACTCTGTCTCGGAAGTCTCACAATCGAGTACTCTTCTTCTTTCCCGTTTCTTTTTTCTTCTTTTTTTTTTAGATGACTATCGCTGCGCTAGACGATTCGCGTAATTACTGCGCTAGGGTCGTCAAAGAGTTACGTAATTAGAGGTACGGTTTTCATCCGGATAGAGGCGGGAGCGAGAGAGAAGACAAAAGGGAAAATGATTAGACGCAACGTAGAGTGAGTTTCGTAGGAGAGGTGGACGGATCGAGTTATTAGTTGTTTTAGTCGCGTGTTAGGTCAAACCCGAGGGATTCGATTGGGATTCTAGTGGTAGTACTTCCTGTAGTTGCAATCGTCGTTAAAAGTGTAATTTAAGTCAAGCGTGAACGGAGAACGTGTTCGCGAGAACGTGTGCGATAAAAAAAAATGAGAGAAGAGAATAAAAAATAAAAAATAAAAAAAAAACGCGGACACTAAGATTCGATTAATGTACCCATCACCATCCTGTCGACAGACTACTGATTAAAACGGTTGATTATTCTCTTCAGGAAGGAAAAGAAACGTCCCGGGACGACGATACACGTCCCTTCCCGTTATCGAAGCTACCAAATCGAACTCTAAGACAAGCTTTAAGAAAAAAAGAACCTATATTATGCAACGTTTAATACCGTCTACTTCAATAAATATATAATATATACTCTGTGAAATCTATATATCTACGCACGTACGTGCAATGCGCACACACGCACGTGTATCTGTAAAAATAGCTACAACAAGAATGGCCTTTGATTACTGCATTGAGTAATGCGCGACAGCGCGTTACGGATCTCTCATCAACCGTAAGAAAAAAATTCAACGCAAGACAATACGCACGAGGGCATTCCCTTACGGTCTATATTATACGTTAAAAGACGCGCGAATGCGCGAGCATTCACCGGGTAACTGGATGCCTTTGTATCATGGGGAAGACAGACGCGATCTTCCGTATGCCGCGACGAAGAACGCGCGTCCAGGGGTATAATTCCCGGACAGTATATATCGCTCGGCTTTTAAACAGGCCCGGACATCGAACGTCGCGTGCGTCAGGGAGTCAAGTAACTCGTACCACTCGACGGGAAGTACTTTGGATACTGGTGGAGGAGGACTGGACGGGAGATTTCTCGCGTACCCGAAATATCTCGACGTGTTTTTTTTTCTTCTTTCTTTTCTCGAAGACGAGACTCCGCGGGATTGTCCTGACTAACGGTTCGCCGTAACTTTCGACGCGATCGAGTTCAACGTGATTCATCTCCTCGCTGGATTCCCGCGATCTCCTTGGACTACACGTACGCGGTGTGAGACTTGTCCGATCTGTAAGAGGAGGATATCATGTCCGGCTGATGAGATGTAAATATAAGCACGATACTACGAAAGATGGAAGTATAGGTCTCAAAATCAATATTCCAATTTTAAGCAATATTTCTCGTTAAAAAGTCAATGTAAGTCAAATAAAATTATAAATCCAATAAAAACAACTTTGATTGCCGCTAAATTTCACGTTATCAGTTTCGAACGGCGAAAGTATATTTCTCGTATAGCAAGAGATAATCTATTCTCGTTTTCACCAGGTACTTTCTACATCGAGATATATAGATATACAAACATCTCTTTAAAAAAATCTTTCACAAGACTGAATTTCAGATTAATTTTTGAATTGCAGATTAATCTTCCAGATTAATACGTAGTATCTCAAGAGAGAAGAAAAAGATGAAATCTCTATTTAATCAGGCAGAATATCCTCCTCTATCGAACAAAAATTGCACCGTGCGGTTACCCTAAAGGCGACTCGAGGAGAAAAGAAGTATTCCGGCGGCGAAACACGTGGCTGCTGGTGAACGGCACGAAAATCGGTATAAAAAGAAAGAAAGAAAGAAAAGCTTTCAGACTAGTATAGCTACATCTGCACGCGATACAGCACGCACGACGAGTACGTACGTACGTCTGTCCCGTCTTCTCCTATACCTAATACCTATACCGTTCCTGATAGAATCCTACCGAAACACGGCCTAGCCGTTCTGTTCGCGTTTCTACCAGTTCTCTACCTGCTATTGATAACCCTGAATCTTCGTGACACAATTATTTCGATAAGGCGGTGCATATAACATTACACGCTAAGGCTTTCACGTAATTATAATATCTGAACTGACGCGACTAGTAAATGACTGATTTCGGTTGTGTCCTATAATCCTAAACTATCCTCGCAAAAAGTACTCGCTACGATGATGATGATGATAAAAATGATAATGATGATGATTGGGACGACGACCGATTCACCGATGATGATAACGGAGATAATGACGCGACGTGGATAATAATAATTAACGGCTACAAGAGCGATCGGTTCGTAATTAACAATTATAGTCTTACAAATTTACGTGATTGTGTACGTGCTACGTGTCGATTGGTGACGCTCCCGTCGAAGCGATGTGCATGTCCGTCGCGTTTCACGAAGCCCAACGCTATCGGTGATAACATTGCATTCAATTTCGTTTCATTCTCCCGTGACAATTTCCTAATTCGTGTGATGTATAAAAATTGGCACCGGTACCGGAATTAGACGGCCAACTTTTTACAACGGTCATTATCTCAGCAGAATATTTACTATAATACGTACAGATAATAAAAAAAAAGTACGACAATAAGCTTATCGAAAAGATTTCTTCCGTTAATCGTTGCTCGTCTAATCTCTTGAGATTCACAGCACGGGAAAAGAATGACTAAATGCTGTTGAAGCCGTTAAAGAGAGTCACCAATCGTCAGTGACGTGCCGCATGCGGTATAATAACAATATTAATAAAAATAATAAAAGAGCACGCGGCTTCGTTCCCTCCGTTACGCGCGCATCTCTCTTAAAAAATTAGAAAAAAAAAAGAAAACATTTCCGCGTATAAAAAGCCCCGTTTCTCGTATTACGTAGAGGGGAGAGGCGTTCGTTTCGACCATCTCCGTTTCTCTCTCCGTGCCGCGCGGGGGGACACGGCAACGGGAGTGATCAACGAGCAAACAACCCACCAGAATGATCAGCAGTGGCGTACTCGGTGAGCAACGGCGAGGCAGCCAGGGCGGCGTAGTTGGCGTAGTCCGCGTACGGCGTGTAGATGAGCCCGTGAGGATCGCCGGCCGACAGGAGCGATCCGGGCGGCCCGGAGCCGTTCAGCAGGGACGCGGCGGTCGTCGGCACCGATATCCGCGGCGACAGGATCAGCGGCGCGCCCAGGGGCGCGCTCGGAGTCCGCATCGGCGTCGCCAGGCCCGGCAGCAGGCGCTGCGTCTCTGCCGCGGCGGCGGCTACCCGCCGCCACTCCTCGTCACAGGCTGCAAAAGCGAGTGGTGCTGAATGACACGCTTCCCTGCCTCGCCTCCGACCGAAACGGTCGGTTCCACGAGCGCTATGATCCGCGACACCCGCGTTATGACAATGACTGGACACCGCTGCGTGCACAACCGGAAAAATTTGGGAGCGAGGGAGGCAGAGTTTCAAGGAGAAATTTGAAATTTGTTTCTGAACGATGATTTTGATAGTATCACATATTAAATTATATGAAATGGGGTCAGGCAAGTTGATAGAAAAATACGGAGTCTGGCGGGAAGACTCGTCGTCTTCGTTCACCAGTCGACCTTGATTTCGATAACCGCTGCGCATAATCCAGACACGTATATCTCGAGTCAAGTTTCTCCGAAAACTCTCTTAAGCCTTCCATTTATCTAACGCGGCTCGAAGCGCGACTAAACTAGTTTTCCGAAAGAATAAATTAAATACGTCGCGAAAAAAACCAATTACTAATCAAAGAAGAGTAAGTTCAAGATGAATCGGTCGGGTATTCTGCGACCGTTATTTCTTGTTCTCCACCACGCCAAAGTCACGAGCATTAATATCTACAACTGTTTGTTTAAGCGCGAATTTCTCCGACAACTGATGTACCGGGAATCTCAGATTTGGCTGAAGGTGTGCACGCAGCCGCGTTATTTCGCGAGAATTATTTCAATAGATTAGTCACGAACGTGCGGGACGACGGTCAACGTTAGTCCATTACGTTGCAATGTTGTCGTTATCTTTAAATGCGTCATGCGTCGATTATTGCACGTTTTTGCAACACAACGAGGTAAATTACAATTGCGATAAAGTAATACTCTAAATGGACATCTCATTAGAAAGTCTATCTCGCGTGCTATCTTCGGATCCTGCAATCTCCCGATTCTCGCGGATCCCGCCTGGCTCTTAAGCGCGCATAATGAGACAAGTTCTGCGAACGGTACCTGCCGCGGCGGCAACCTTTGTGTTCGAATCCCGGTAAGTCCCATTGATAATGGCGAGTTCCATTAGCTGCCTCTTCTTTAGCTCATCCTCGCCGTCAGCCTGCTAACAATCGACATTAACGTCAGAACCCACCACCGGAGGTGCAACGATAATTATCCTACGAATGTGGATGGGGGAGCTCGACATTGTACAGATCTTTTCCATTTACATATGAAAGCGCCGATTGTACAGTTAACGCGCGCGTACACGAGGCCACTCACTTCGGAAGTGGCATGCGTTTCGAGCTTCGACAGCTTGATTATAACGCGCCACGTCTCGAACTCGCAGGGAAAAATTGTCGCAACAATTTTTTTCCCTTTATATAACTTTAGTAAAAATTTTTGACATCTTTTTCTCTCGCGCGCAACCACGCTTCCTTCAAGTTTTCGGATTTGATTCGAAACTAGAGAAGAAGAGAGAAGGAAGAAAAAGACGTGTTTGTGGGAAAGTCTCCCGGCGAGATCTTCTCTTCTTAGCGCGCGGGGGGCTATTATCGTCTATAAGCGGGAAAGGAAGGGTATACAATTGGAACTTTCTCACCACGGGCACAAGTAGCTTCTTGACTTCCTCGACTGCTCGGGCGAGCTTCAACGTGGCACGATTCTCGGTGTCCTCGACAGTGAGCAGCACGTGCAACTCGTCCGTCAGGTGCTCCCAATTCGGCTTGCCCCGATTCTGTTCCTCCTGGTTAATCAACACGTCACGCAATATTGTTATACGCACGCAAACATTAGTCGCATACACATACACATACACGTACATACACCCGCGACGCGAACTTAAAGTCACATAGTTTACATAAAATTGTCGTTCATAATCATATTATTTAAAAAATATATATTTGAATAATACATTAAATAATATATAAATTATAATATAAAGGCTCGATTTCCTGAGAATAGAAAGAAATAAAGAGCAGGATTGCGTGATTAATATAAATTTCGTTCCCTCTATACCCGCGCCCCTATTTCAGATGAATTCTTTGAACAACGAAGCACCGGCGTAGATTTTTATCGCGGACTTTTGTTAACCAAATAAACGGCAATAATAATTAACGAATAAATTTGCGTTGATCAGGGAGGAAATAATAGATACACATCAAATTCACATCGAATTGTACACTGGGGTTCGTTTCTACGTGTATATACTTACGAGAAAGCATTTCGCTCGCGTACCATGTGCAGCTTGAAAAAAATACGACGCTTGGTTTAATTCTCTATATAAATCACTCATAGTTAATTCCAAACCCATTTGTGTCACGGTCTCTAATATGATCCCCCGATACGTAGCAAGCATTCTTTACTTGGAGAGCTCGTATTAACTCTCTGATATTGATTAAAAAACGTATTATTTATATATAATTCACTAAAAAACGCATTATTTACGTATAATTCATATTACAACTCCAATTATATCTGTAGTCACAACATTCCTCTTAAACAAGAAGTATAATGAAGCGCGATTAAGGAGAGCAGGCCTATGATTAGCGGAATCGACCATTACAACAGCTGTCATCGTCTGCAACCGTTATTAATTTCAGACGCTCGTTGCCGTTAACGGGCAAGTTAAGTCACGTATTTCTTCGCGATACTTAACGTCGCGCATCGATAGAATTTTCAAAATTAGCTTGCTGAAGAGAACTTTCCTCAAAGAGTCTTCATGTAGCAATTAGGCGAGTGAAAGTTTTAGTTCAATCAATTTTTACCTTTAAACAATTCTCACCTTTTTCTTATCCCTCATCGATCCTTTCCCGCGCACCATGATTTTGCATCCTGTCTCCTGCTCCAGTTGCTTCGCGGTCATACCCCGCGGTCCCAGAATCCTTCCGACAAAGTTGAACTGTAATCATACGGGAAAGCCGATTGAATTTTTTTCCATCTTTGTGCGATTAATATGTTCAATTCTAAAAAATATTCAACGAGAACGTGTAGATGCGGAAGATCAATAAAAATTTTACCCAAATTTATCTAATCGTCCCGTTTTTTAAGAACTTCCTCAACAATTTGTATACAAATATTATACATTTTTACAATATTCATATTAAATAGCGGCTCATAATATACTCATAAATTATAGCATATATATCTTTAACGTGCGAAACGCTACGCGCTAAATTTGGTTTGTACGATCGTGTGAAAAAAGACCTGTTCTACGAGATATCCAGTTTCATTGTTGGATCCCGGTAAATAAAGGCGGATAAGTTTAGACGGTGAATCATCCGTGGCTCTTTAGCCCGCTGCTGGTCCATTTCTTTATTTTTTTCAAAAACATCGTTCCCAAGATAAAAGTTTTAATATATGCGATTGAGGCGTGTCTAAACGCCGAAATGCAGTGGGAGGAAAGGCTACGACTGTAATATCTTAGAGAGACCTCCTTTCATTTATCTCAGAAAAACGTAATCCAGTAAAATCTTAAATAAACATCACATAACGCATAATAATAGCAATCTTGACGATTCACGCAATCGCATCGAAAGATAAGACGAGCTACCGTGCCAGGAGGCGCATCACGACAGCGTCCTTCTTGATGACGATAAGAACTAATGCACTGATAACGTGGGACATTATCGAAAACTACCAATCAGCGTGAAATCGGCGCATGATAATTGGACAATTGTCGAGTAGATGGGCGGACAAAGCGAAACCGCGCATCGTCAACGTTACGCGGTAATTGACGAATCGATCGATCATTCGCAAGAGGCTATAATGAGCTAATAATCGCCGACGTCTGTGATTACCGATCACTCTCGCGCGCGTAAGCCGACGTAATTTTTTCCCCGACTATTCTCAAGCGATACCTCATTCATCTCTAAATAAATTAAATATTTCAACGCGATTTAAACAAAAAAAAAAGAAGTATCGAGATACCCGCTCCAAGGGTTAATAAGCTTACGACCCGGCTATTACGTCTCAATGAGAGCCAACCGCGTAGAAACACACGCGCGCGCGCGAGCGAGACGAGGAAACGGAGCGTGGAGAAGGAAAGGGAGTCCGTCTCTTCGGCGCGAACCCTATTTCGGGCGTTACAGAAATAACGTTCAGCGTTCGATGTTCGGTGCACGCTGCGCATCGCTCGATCTCGTCTCCCGAGATCGGCGAACGATACTTTTCCTCTCGCGCCACGGATCCGTAACGAAAATCACCCTCCGGCGACACGACGAAGAAAAACGATTCACGACGGATGCGATATATATAAAACAAATATATGTATACACACGTTATATATAAAGTAATAATCAAAAAGTCGCTCAAACTAAATGACTGTAATTTTCTAATGAGCGGACAAAATGAAATGAATTGAGCGCTATACCATAGAGGAACCCCGACATTTTGGTCGGCACGTAGTCAAAGAAATATAAGTACATGTATAAACTTGTGAAAAAATATAAGAAAGAATCTCAATTCAACCG
This sequence comes from Temnothorax longispinosus, assembly GCF_030848805.1. Lineage (NCBI taxonomy): Eukaryota > Metazoa > Arthropoda > Insecta > Hymenoptera > Formicidae > Temnothorax > Temnothorax longispinosus. The sequence goes on along the minus strand of NC_092358.1, from coordinate 305,840 downwards.
CGGTTGCATCATATTGAGTGATGCCTTTTCATTACCATAATAAAATCAACTCACTTATAATCGAGGCGCTTTTGAAGACTATTATAAATTATTAAATATACTTTCTGACATTAATAATGACCGTAACTGCCTTCGAGGAATTCTAAATAAATTCCTTTCATCCAAATAGCCAAGATGCCGAGATCTTCTAAACGTATAATCACTGAGCTACGCAAAACTTTCGAATTTTTATGTTTATTTAAATCAAGTTCACAAATGGATACTCCTCTTGCACTATGCACCGATAAAAATAACGGGTTTTTCCCCGCAGAGTAGCGTTTAACTCATTTCGTTCCGTCCACTCATCATTACAAAATAACAGATATTTAGTTTCAGCGACGTGCCGATTGTCACCCATTAGTTGACGTATGTACATATTAGCTGAACAATGTAAATTCTCTCATAAAAGCATCTCTCAAAGCGCTCGCTCTCTTAGATTTTCCACAGAATCACCTCATCGATTTTCGTATCTCAAGTGTATTCCTTGAATCGCATCTTGTCACGATAATCCGGGAGATACGTCAATTACATTACACATATGTGCGTCAGTCCCTCGTGCATACTTACATCTGGGTGTTCCTTAACGGGCACATAGACCTTCTCCGTGAGCGTCGTGATGTCGCCCTCGGCTTCCGGCAAGATGAGCGGCTCCTTCTTCACTCCGCTGATTTGAAAAAGACTCGCCCGCACCTTCGCGATCTCTGTAAAGTGAAAACGATCCAACGATAAATACGTGATTAATCGAGAGTTGCGCTCGTCGATCCTCCGATCCTCCGAATTCGGAGAATCAAGGAACTCGGCGAGCGTTCAGGTTCACTTAAGCTGAAAAATTGATACCCCGAATTCTCCGAATTGTGTGATATAATTGATAGAGTCTCGGCTCCTCGTTGAGAGTTCAACGGTGGCAAAAAGAATTCCGATGATTAGACGTAAAAAAGCAGGGATTTGAAAATATCGGAACGCTTCGCGTTTTTCTCGTTACGAAAATTGTCCACGACTCCTCTCTCTCCTCCTCCCTCTCCTTTTCGTTTCAGACAGAATCGATTTGAATTTCGCCGACGCTTTCGACGGAAGAATTCTCGGCGAGCTCGGACAAAGTCTTGACACGCCGATTACATTGAATGGGCCAATCTACGAGGAATCTAGGGTGACCGTTATATTAACGAGGAAAACGAAACGAAGCGCGAGCGAAATGGAACCGCGTACATCCTTCATTCGATAATACGTCACGCGATTGGTCTTTATATGCGGCGTCTGACCGTATAGCGATAATGCGTAAGCGTGTCCCTGCATACCTATAACTATGCTTGCACGCACTCACGCACGCATTTGCGCGACTTATCCGCAACTTAAACGCAATGCTAATAACGGCGCTGCGGATCTAACGGTTGGGCGTGGCTCTCCCTCCATAAATCGTGAGAAAGGATTAAATTTTCTTATTCAGCTTTTCGTTCATTTGTTTTCTTGGTATTCTATACAGGATTGACAAAAATTGAGTGACTGTCACGTAGAAAGCATTAGAAGAATTGCCTCAGTCACTTGAGTGAAAAATTCTTTAATTTTTTTACCTCAAGAAAGAAGTTTGAAGTAGTTTTATTAATATTTAAGGAAGTTAAATTTATATTTTTATTTGAAATAAGTATCTTTTCATTTAAATATTAAATTTAATAAAGTGTAAATTTAATAAAATGTGGTTTTATAGTCCAATTAAATAAGGACTTGTCAATTTATCGTACTTACTAAAATTTGTATACAATAAAAATCATTTTACATCTGTTATTTCACACCAGAGACCAATTATCTGACATTAAAAAACCCTTACGAGCATTATCACGAATAAAAATCCGCAGACACGTTTCGAATTATTCAAATATATTAAATTGAATTCATATTTTTAATTTAACTGAAGTAGAGTTAATGTCAAGTTCGAGATTGGTATAAAAGGGAAACGAGCTTTCCCTTGGGCGCTTTCGATTCGATTCCGATCGGTCAAGGAACAGCGTCTGGCTAGCATCTAAAAAAGGTGACTTTGTTTATCCCGTGTTCGATCGGTAGGTACACCGACCATCGCGGTGTATCGCGACAAAGGATCACGGGGCCCCATCGGCGTCGTGCAACCCGGTCGTGCTCTTACAACGTATACGTATATCCGCCGTAAACCGTAAAGGTCAACGTTCCGCGTCTGCCCCACTTTCTCGCATGCCTGACCTCTTCGGCTCCTCATCGTCCTCCCGTGCCGATGATTCGCGCTCACGCGACGACACCGGGCCCCGCGGTGACCGCAAATCGTCGCTTTTCGCGTAAACCATTCGCAAATCACGCACAATGTAACTGTAAGTCCCAGCCAAACCGCATTCCCAGCGACCGCATAAAATTTGTCCCGATTTAGGAGAAACAAAAATCTCGGTAGGTCGCGGAATAATCCGCGCCTCCGTCACCTGTCTCGAGATCGTTTCGCTAAATGAATCAATCTGAAAATGCAGACTCGACAAGCTACATGTCTATACTTGTTTCTTTCTTAGATAATTTTAACGCGTAATTAAACATTATACGTACTCGTTTTCAGTTGCAGAATAATTTTAGTGAAATAATCTAAAACTGTTTAATGTCAATCTTGTAGAAAAATCCACCAAAGCGTATATACGATAACATACATAAAATCATGTGGAATAATTTTATTCTTCTGACTCGAGAAAATTTAATGCAAGCAAATTTGCGAATAAACGACGGACAAATCTAATTACTAATATATTTCCTGTATTAAATGCGTCTTTAAAGTTACAAATGAATCGATCAGTGGCTGCGCAGTAAATCGTTTATAGCAGTTAATGACTACACATCAAGCTCGCTTCCTCTAATGAACCACTCGATTATCTTGAAGAGGAGCCGATTATTAGCCTCTCAATAGACGCGCTGTTTTTGTTCAACGAGGAAAGACAGGTGGAACGCGCGCGACTCGGAGTACGTGCGCCGTAATTGAGAAATCTTTTACGGATCGCAAAATTCGTCAAGTATCAGCTTGAGGATATCGTCGCTGGAAAAAAAATTGTCGCCGGAAAAATCCCGAGTGAATTGATAATTATTGCGAGCGTGCGGGGCAACGAAAACAGATCGGCGACGCTTTATCGGCGCGGTCATTTGAGATGCCGAGAGGCGATTTCTCGGCTACGGACACGCCGCTGGTTGTCACACTTATTCCGAATGGAAAACGTCAGGATCTTTTAACACGCATACACGCGCGCGTTGCCGAGTCTCTCTTGTGTTTCTCTCTCTCTCTCGGCGCGAGTCATCTCGCAACAACCGCGATTTTCTCGAGAGTCGCGAAGGAGAGGTGGGAGAATGCGTCACGGCGATTCGCGGTATGCCCGCGAGGCCTGCGTTTCTCTCTCCCTCTCTCTCTCTCTCTCTCTCTCTCTCTCTCTCTTTCTTTCGACAAGAGGATCGGAAGCGCGAGCCGCGAGGAATTCACGCGAGAGGGAAACGCAGAGACGTGGATTACAGTCGCGGACAGATAGACGCAGATAGAAAAACAGTTGAGCAGAAAGGCAGAAACGGAGGAGGAGAATGGCCGGGGAAGGAGAGGGGATGAGAGGGGAAATAAAGGAGGGCATCATAGCCGCTTTTAGCACGGCGCAGCTCACCAGCCCATCTGCGTGACATCAGCTGACCGTCGCTCTTGGCTCTCTCGCTCTCTCTCTCTCTCTCTCCCAATCTTTCTTACATTAGTTCCCTACTCCTCAATCCCTCGCACACTATCCGAAATGCGTGTGGCGTGTAGTTGCGCGAGTGTGGGATGCGGAATACGCGAGCGAGCGAGAAAGCGGAAAAGAGACATGGGAGAAAAAGAGAGAGAGCTTCTATGCGTATCTTCGTTCAATGTCAACGTAGCGGCCACATTTACGTCGCAAGAAGCGCGTCGTGAGGAACAATAATAAGAACGTCGGTCACAGAGGCGAAATCTCGATTATTCGGATAATATCTCGGCGTCACGTGATGCGCGCGCGCACGTGGGTGTACGCTGGCACAACGGCAAGAAAATACCAGCGCGCGGCGCGGCGCGGCATCGATGGCATGAGATCACCGATGTTGTAATCGGGTGAGACACCACGATCCGTGACCGCATATCGCTCGAAAGCTGAATCGTTCTCCAAAGATGCGGACGGTGTTGACGAGTCTGTTGCATCTTTCTCTCTCTCTTCCTCTCTCGCTCTTTCTCGGTCCACGCGACGTGAATCACGACGCCACTCGTCTCGATTCATCGCTCGGGTTTAACGCGCGATTTAACGCGATCAGAACTGACAAAGGGAAACCGCTTGGCGTCGAGCGTTGATCGTTAGTCGTTTGAATATTTTCCGCATTAATTTGTGCCTCGAGGAATTGAGAAAAACGGAGCGGCGACAAACTGCGCGCTTCGTCGGAGGCACCACGTGGGGTAACATCGGCGACGACAAAGGCGGCCGATAAAGGCCGTCAGCTGGATCCTAGTTGCTGCACGAACGCAAGAAATGCCGTTACGATGAGAATGCGAGACTATGCCGGGTGTATCGCCGATGCGTTACGTGATCTCCATTTTTAGACCGAGTACACCGGCGGACTCGGCTTTAATGCGGCTTCGAGTAACGAATACGCGCGATGCAAATGGAGAAGCCGGACCGCGCGATTAAACTATCGTTACTTGGGATAATTGCACGTCGTTACGCGATTACGCCCGCTAACGTTCCGTGATGAAATAATAAACGAGTACACACGCGCGAGTTTGCAGTACCTTCGACGATAAATTCCACGCGAGAGAGACGGCGGTAAGATATCAGCTCGCGCGGACTTCGGGAGATAAGTCCGCTCCGCACCAATATCTCTCAGTCGACGACGTCGCGACGGACGTTACAGATACGGATGGCATAAAATTCATAACTAGCTCATCTATCTTGCGCGCTCCACCCTTAAGCAATTCCCAACTTATTTTCGCGCGATGAGGCAAGCGCGCCTATTTATATGTGCCGTTGCTCCAGAAATTTTGCGACAAATGCGATATCCGCGCGGAGAAACGACTCGCGAAATCCACGAATCGAGGGCGTAAGAAGCGGATCGCGATACGTACCGTCCTATACAATATATGTGTAACAACGTGTCGGATTTCGAAGAGCTTTTACCCACCTAATGTAATGTCTAGCCGTCTAGGAAAATAGCTATCCGTCTAGTCGGCGTACATTATAATATTATCACGCGCGTTTGTAATATTATAGCGTTTTAGTTTCCCAGTTTCCAACACATTTAAAATATGTTATCTCCACACATAACGTCTTTACTATGATATTTAATATTTATCGCACACCTACTCCGTACCATGCAAAATCCGATCCTCATCCTCACGCAAACGAAATACCGTTAGCGCGCGGCTGTTGTATTCATTGAGATTCTTATCAGTTTAATCCAAGTCCGTAGGTTCATCTTTTTTGTGATTGAACTTTTTCTCGGATAAACATATCGGATTTTAATTATATCTCGTTGATAAGAGTTAGACGTGCGGGCGCAAAAGTAACTTATTGACTCGCGCGATTTCGATGTTCGAGAATAAAATTATTACACGCAATCTTCCTTCTTTTCGACGAAAACTGAAAAAATCACCGGTACGTATCGTTGATGACGGGAAGTTACGATACCGGTCACACGACAATCCGCTTCGCCGCGTTCCGAGTAAAAAGCTTGAGATACCCAACTCGTGATTTCGCCCATCAATGTGGCTATATGATTAATTACCGTACAAGAATGTTTTAAGGCAAAGAAGATTCGAAAAGTAATAG